>NW_027203074.1:0-111765 GCF_024711535.1 Dipodomys merriami | reverse complement strand
AAGGTAAGGTTTAGGGTTAGGTTAAGAGATAGAGTTAGGGTGAGGGTGAGGTTTAGGGTTAGAGTTAGTGTTAGTGTTAGGGTTAGGCTTAGGGCTAGGCTGAGCCTGAGGGTGGGGGTGAGGATTAGGGTTAGGGTTAGGGTAGATTTAGGGTTAGGGTTAGGGTTAGGTTTCGGGTTATTTTTAGAGTTATGGTTAGGGTTAAGTTTGCAGTGAGAGTGAGGCTGAAGGTGAGGTTTATGGTTCGGGTTAGGGTTAGGATTAGGGTTAGGGTAAGGGTGAGTGTGAAGGTTAGGGTTAGGGGTAGGCTTAGGCTTAGGGTTAGGCTGAGGGTGAGGGTGGGAGTGAGGGTTAGTGTTATGTTGAGGGTGAGGATTAGGGTTTGGTTGTTGGTTAGGATGAGGGTTAGTGTTATGGTGAGGGTAAGGTTTAGAGTTAGGGTGAGGGTTTGGGTTAGGATTAGGGTGAGGGTGAGGGTGATAGTTAGGGTTAGGGTTAGGGTTAGGGTTATTGTTAGTGTTATGGTTAAGGTTACCTTTGCAGTGAGGGTGAGGCTGAGGGTGAGGTTTAGGGTGAGGATTAGGGTTAGGGTGAGGTTGAGGGTTAGGGTGAGGTTTAGGGTTAGGGTGAGGGTTAGGGTTAGTGTGAGGGTTAGTGTTAGGGTTATGGTTAGGGTTAGGGTCAGGGTTAGTGTTAGGGTTAGGGTTAGGGTGAGGGTTAGTTTGAGGTTTAGGGTTAGGCTTAGGTTTAGGATTAGGTTTGGGTGAGGGTGAGTGTGAGGGTTAGGGTTACGCTTTGGCTTAGGCTGAGGGTGAGGGTAGGGGTGAGGATTAGTGTTTGGTGATAGTTAGGTTTAGAATTAGAGTGACGGTTAGGATGAGGTTTAGGGTTACGATTAGGGTGATGGCTACGGTGAGGGTGAGGGTTAGTGTTAGGGTTAGGGTTAGGCTGAGGTTTAGGCTGAGGGTGAGATTGAGGGTGAGGGTTAGGATTAGGTTTATGGTTAGGGTTACAGTTAGCTTGAAGGTTAGAATGAGGTTTAGGGATAGGGTGAGTGTTAGGGTGAGGGTGATGGTAAGGGGAAAGTTGAGGGTTAGGCTGTGGGTGAGGGTTAAGATAAGGGTGAGGGTTAGGGTTAGGGTGAGGGTTAGGGTAAGTGTGAGGGTTAGGGGATAGGGTGAGGATGAAGGTTAGGTTTAATGTGAGGTTTAGGGTGAGCATGAGGGTTAGGGTTAAGTGAGGCTAAGGGTTAGAATTAGAATTAGGGTGTGGGCTAGGGTGAGGGTGAGGTTTAGGTTAGGGTTAGGGTTAGGGTGAGGTTTAGGATTAGGGTGAGTGTTAGGGTTAGTGTGAGGGTTAGTGTTAGGGTTAGGGTTAGTATTAGGGTGAGGGTAAGTGTTAGGATGATGGTTAGGGTTAGGGTGAGGGTTACAGTTCGGGTAAGGTTTAGGTTTAGTGTTAAGGTTATTTTTAATTTTAGGTTTAGGGTTACATATAGGGTGAGTGTCAGCGTGTGGGTTAGGGTTAGGGTTAGGGTGAGCTTTAGGGTTAGGATTAGTGTTAGAGTAAGGGTTAGGATTAGGGTGAGGTTTAGGTTTAGAGTTAGGCTTAGGATGAGGGTTAGTGTGAGGTTTAGGGTTAGGGTTAGTGTTATGTTACGGTTAGAGTGAGTGTTAGTGTGAGGGTTAGGGTTAGAGTTAGGGTTACGGTTAGGATTAGGGTTAGGGTGAGGGTGAGTGTGGGGGTTAGAGTTAGGTTTAAGGTTAGTCTTAGGGTTAGGCTGATGGTGATGTTGAGGGTGAGGGTTAGGTTTAGGGTGAGGGTTAGGATTAGGGTTAGGGTGAGGGTTAGCATGAGGGTTAGGGATAGGATGAGGGTTAGGGTGATTGCTGGGGTGAGGGTAATATTTTGGGTTAGGGTTAGGGTGAGGTGTAGGGTTAGGTTGAGGGTGAGGTTTAATTTTAGAGTTAGGGTTAGGGTGAGGGTTAGGGTTAGGGTAAGTGTTTGGGTTAGGTTAGGTTTAGTGTTAGTGTTAGGTTGAGGGTCAGGGTTATGGTTAGGTTTAGGTTTAGGGTGAGGGTGAGGGTGAGTGTGAGGGTTAGGGTTATGGTTAGGCTTAGTGTTAGGCTGAGGGTGTGGGTGAGGGTTAGGGTTTGGGAGATGTTTAGTGTTAGAGTTAGTGTTAGTGTGAGGGTTAGTGTTATGGTTAGGTTGTGGGTGAGGGTTAGGGTTAGGGTGATGCTTAGGGTTACGGTCAGGGTGAGGTTTAGGGTTAGTGTGAGGGTTAGGGTGACGGTGACAGTAAGGTTAAAGGTGAGGGTTAGGCTGAGAGTGAGGATTACAGTAAGGGTGAGGGTTAGGGTTTCGTTGAGGGATAGGTTTAGGGTTAGGGTGAGGGTGTGGTTTAAATTGAGGATTAGTGTTAGGGTTAATGTGAGGTTTAGGGTGAGCAAGAGGGTTTGGGTTTGGTTGAGGGCCAGAGTGAGGGTGAGGTTTAGGATTAGGGTTAGCGTGAGTGTTAGCCTTAGGGTGATCATTAGGGTTAATGTGAGTGTTAGTGTTAGGGTTAGAGTTAGTGTTAGGGTGAGGGTAAGTGTTAGGTTGAGGTTTAGGGTTAGGGTGAGGTTTATGTTTAGAATGAGTGTTAGGGTTAGGTTTAGGATAATTTTTAGGGTTAGGGTTAGGGTTAGGATGAGGGTCAGGGTTAGGTTTAGGTTTAGGCTGAGGCTGAGAGTGAGGTTGAGGGTTAGGTTTAGCATGATGGTTAGGGTTATGGTTAGGGTAAGGGTTAGGATGAGGTTTAGGGTTAGGGTGAGGGTTAGGATGAGGTTTAGGGTTAGGATTAGGGTTAGGATGAGGGCAAGGGTGAGGTTGAGGTTTTGGGTTGGCATTATGGCAAGGTTTAGGATTAGGGTTAGTTTTAGGGTTAGGGTGAGTGTTTGGGTTAGTGTTACCGTGAGGTTGAGGTTTGCGGTTTGGGTGAGAGTTAGGGTTAGGGTTAGGGTGAGGGTGAGGGCTTGGGTTAGGTTTAGGGTTACAGTGAGGATGAGGGTTAGGGTTAGTGTTAGGGTTAGGTTTATTTTTAGGGTTAGGGTTAGAGTTATGGTGAGGGTGAGGGTGAGGGTGAGGTTTAGGGTTAGGGTGATGGTGAGGTTTCGGGTTAGAGTTAGGGTTAGGGGAAGAGTTAGGGTGAGGGTAAGGGTTAGGTTTAGTGTTAGGGTTAGGGTTAATGTTAGGAGTAGGGTTAGAGTTATGGTGAGGGTAAGGGTTAGGCTTAGGCTTAGGGTTTGGGTATAGGCTGGTTTTACGGTGAGGATTAGGGTTAGGGTTAGTGTGACGGGTAGGGTGAGGGTTAAGTTTAGTGTTAGGGTTAGGGTTGGGGATAGGGTGAGTTTTAGTGTGAGGTTGAGGGTTAGTGTTAGAGTTTGGATTAGGGTTAGGGTTAAGGTGATGGTGAGTGTGAGGTTTAGGATTAGGGTTAGGGTTAGGTTTAGAGTTAGGGTGAGGGTGAGGGTGAGTGTTACGGTTATGGTGAGTGTTGGGGTTAGGGTTAGAATGAGGATTAGGGTGAGGGTTAGTCTTAGGCATAGGGTTTGGGTATAGGCTAGGTTGAGGGTGAGGGTTAGGGTTAGGGTTAGGGTGAGAGGTAGGGTGAGGGTTAGGGTTAGTGTTAGGGTTGGGGTTGGGGATAGGGTGATATATAGTGTGGGGTTGAGGGTTAGTGTTAGGGTTAGGATTAGGGTTAGGGTTAAGGTGAGGGTGAGTGTGAGGTTTAGGGTTAGGGTAATCATTAGAGTTAGGGTGAGGGTGAGGGTGAGGGTTACAGTTAGGGTGAGTGTTTGGGTTAGGTTTAGAGTGAGGGTTAGGGTGAGTGTTCGGCTTAGGCTTAGGTTTTGGGTATGGGCTAGGGTGAGGGTGAGGGTTAGGGTTAGGTTTAGGGTGAGCGGTAGGGTTAGTGTTAGGGTTAGTGTTAGGGTTAGGGTTGCAGTTAGGGTTAGGCTTAATGTTAGGCGGAGGCTGAGGGTGAGGGTGAGGTTTAGGGTTAGGATGAGGGTGAGGATTAGGGTAAGAATTAGGGTTAGGGGGAGGGTTAGTGTGAAGGTTAGGGTTAGGTTTAGTGTTACGGTTAGGGTTAGGGTGATGTTGAGTGTATGGGTCAGGATTAGTCTTAGGCTGAGGCGGAGGCTTAGGCAGAGCGTGAGGGTGAGGGTGAGTGTTAGGGTTAGGGTTTTAAGGTTAGGGTGAGTGTTAGGATGAGGTTTAGAGTTAGCATTAGGGTTAGGGGGAGGGCTAGAGTTAGGGTGAGGTTTAGGGTTAGAGTTAGGGTAGGGTTTAGGGTTAGGGTTAGGGTTATGGTGAGGGTGAAGGTTAGGGTTAGGGTTAGGGTTAGGGTGAGGCTGAGGGTTAGGATTAGGATTAGGGTGAGGGTTTGTTTTAGGGTTAGAGTTACTGTGAGGGTCAGGGTTTGGGTTAGGTTTAAGGTTAGTGTTATAAGTTAAGTTTATGCTTAGAATTACATTAAGTGTGAGGGTGAGGGTGAGGGTTAGGATCAGGGTTAGGGTGAGGTTTAGTGTTAGGATTATGGTTGGAGTGAGGGTGAGGTTTAGGGTTAGAGTTAGGATTAGGGGGAGGGTTAGGTTGAGTGTTAGGGTTAGGGTTAGTGTTAGGGTTAGGGTGAGGGTTAGGTTGAGGTTTAATGTTAGGGTTAGGGTTAGGTTTAGGATTAGGGTGAAAGTCAGGGTGAGTTTGAGGGTTAGGGTTATGGTTTGGCGTTTGGCTTAGGCTTAGGGTTAGGCTGAGGTATGGGTGGGGATGAGGATTAGGTTTAGAATGATGGTTAGCGTTATGGTTAGGTTAAGGGTTAGGATAAGTGTTAGTGTTAGGATTAGGGTTAGGGTGAGGGCTAGGGTGAGGGTGAGGGTTAGGGTTAGGCTTAGGCTTAGGCTTAAGTTTAGGCTGAGGCTGAGGCTGAGGGTGAGGGTTAGGGTTAGGTTGATGGTTGAGGTTGCCGTTAGGGTGAGGGTTAGGATGAGGATTTATGTTATGGTGAGGGTTAGGGTGAGGGTGAGGTTGAGATTTAGATTCAGGATTAGTGTTAAGGTTAGTGTGAGGTTAAGGGTGAGGATGAGGTTTAGGGTTAGGTTGAGGGCTAGGTTGAGGATGAGAGTTAGGGTTAGGGTGAGGTTTAGGGTTAGGGTGATGGTTAGGGTTAGTGTGACGGTTAGTGTTATGGTTAGGGTTAGTGTTAGGGTGAGGGAAAGTGTTAGGGTGATGGTTAGGGTTAGGGTGAAGGTTATGGTTAGGATGAGGGTTAGGGTTAGGGTTAGGTTTATTGTTAGGGTTAGGGTTAGGGTTAGGGTTATGTTGAGAGTGAGTGTGAGAGTGAGGGTTAGGGTTAGGATGAGGTTTAGGTTTCAGATTAGGGTTAGAGTTAGGGTTAGGGTGAGGGTGAGGTTTAGGGTTAGAGTAAGGGTTAGTGTTAGTGTTACGATTAGGGTGAGGGTAAGTTTGAGGGTTAAGGTTAGGGTTAGGTTTAGGCTTAGGGTTAGGCTCAGGGTGAGGGTGGGGATGAGGAATAGGTTTAACGTGATGGTTAGGGTTAGGGTTAGGTTTAGGGTTAGGGTTAGGGTTACGGTTAGGGTTAGGGTTAGGTTGAGGGTGAGGGTTAGATTGAGGGTTAGGGTTATGTTGAGCGTTATGGTTAGGGTGAGGGTTAGGTTTAGTGTTAGGGCTATTGTTAGGGTTAGGGTTAGGGTTACAGTGAAGTTGAGGGTGAGGGTTAGGTTTAGAGTTAGGGTGAGGTTTAGTTTTAGGGTTAGGGTTAGAGTTAGGTTTAGGGTGATGGTGAGGTTTAGGTTTAGTGTTAGGGTTATTGTTAGGGTTAGGGTTAAGGTGAGGGTTAGGGTGAGGGTTAGGGTGAGGGTAAGGGTTAGGTTTAGGGTGAGTGTTAGGATGAGGTTTAGGTTTAGGTTTAGGGTTAGTGTTAGGTTTAGTGTTAGGGTTAGGATTAGGTTTAGGGTTAGGGTTAGGGTTTTCGTGAGTGTTACGGTTAGGGTTAGGGTTAGGCTTAGCCTTAAGGTTAGGTTTAGGATTATTGTTAATGTTATGGTTAGTGTTAATTTTGAGGTGAGGGTGAGGCACAGGGTGAGGTTTATGGTTATTGTTAGGGTTAGGGTTAGGGTTACTGTTATTGTTAGGGTTAGGGTTAGAGTTAAGGTCACTGTGAGAGTAAGGTTGAGGGTGAGGGTTAGGGTGAGGTTTACGGTGAGGTTTAGGCTTAGGGTTAGTTTTAGGGTGCTGGTGTAGTTTAGGGTTAGAGTTCAGGTTAGGGGGATGGTTTAGGGTGAGGGCTAGGTTTAGGTTTAGTGTTAGCATTACGGAGAGGGTTAGGGTTAGGTTGAGGTTTAGGGATAGGTTTAGGGTTCGGATTAGGGTTAGGGTGAGAGTGAGGGTGAGGGTTAGGGTTAGGGTTACGATTAGATTTAGGGTGAGGGTGAGGGTTAGTGTGAGGGTTAGGTTTAGGCTTAGACTTAGTGTTAGGCTGAGGGTGAGGGTGATGGTGAGGCTTAGGGTGAGAGTGAGGTTTGGGGTTAGAGTTAGTGTTAGTGTGAGGGTTAATGTTAGGGTTAGGTTGAGGGTGAGGGTTAGGATTAGGGTGATGCTTAGGGTTACGGTCAGGGTCAGGTTAGGATGAGGGTAGGGTTAGTATGAGGGTTAGGGTGAGGTTGACAGGACAGTAAGTGTAAAGTTGAGGGTTATCTGAGAATGAGGATTACGGTAACGGTGAGGGTTAGTGTTAGGGTGAGTGTTGGGTTTAGGTTTAGGGTGAGGGTGTGGTTTAGATTGAGGATTAGTCTTAGGGTTAGTGTGAGGTTTAGGGTGAGGATGAGGGTTAGGGTTAGGTTGAGGGCTAGGTTGAGGGTGAAGGTTAGGCTTAGGGTTAGCGTGAGTGTTAACCTTAGGGTGATCATTAGGGTTAGTGTGAGTGTTAGTGTTAGGTTTAGGGTTAGTGCTATGGTGAGGGTTAGGTTTAGGGTTAGGGTTAGGGTTAGGGTTAGGTTTAGGGTTGTTTTTAGGGTTAGGGTTAGGGTTAGGATGAGGGTCAGGGTTAGGATTAGGGTTAGGGTGAGGGCTAGGTTGAGGGTGAGGATTAGGGTTAGGGTTAGGCTTAGGCTTAGTTTAGACTGAGGATTAGGGTGAGGTTGAGGGTTAGGGTTAGCATGATGGTTAGGGTCATGGTTAGGGTGAGGGTTAGGATAAGGGTTAGGGTTAGGGTGAGGTTTATGGTGAGGGTGACAGTAAGTGTCATGGTGAGGGTTAGGGTGAGGATTAGGGTAAGGGTTAGGGTGAGGGTGAGGTTAAGATTGAGGATTAGTGTGAAGGTTAGAGTGAGTTTTAGGGTGATAATGAGGGTTAGGGTTAGTGTGAGTGCTAGGGTGAGGGTGAGGGTTAGGGATAGGGATATGTTGAGTTTTAGGGTTAAGGTGATGGTTAGGGTTAGTTTGAGGGTTAGTGTTAAGACTAGGGTTAGTTTTAGGGTTAGGGTGAGTTATAGCGTTAGGGTGAGGGTTATGTTTAGGGTTAGGGTTAGTGTTAGGTTTAGGGTAATTGTTAGCGTTAGGGTTAGCGTTAAGGTTACGGTGAAGGTGAGGGTGAGGGTAAGGGTTAGGGTTAGGGTGAGGCTTAGGTTTAGGGTTAGGGTTAGAGTTAGGGTTAGGTTGAGGGTGAGGTTTAGGTTTAGAGTTAGGGTTAGGGTGAGGGTTAGGGTGATTGTAAGGGTTAGGGTTAGGGTTAGGTTTAGTGTTAGGATTAGGGTTAGGGTGAGTTTGAGTGTGAGGGTTAGCGTTAGGGTTAGGCTGAGTTTGAGGTTGAGTGTTAGGGTTAGGGTGAGGGATTGGGTTAGGGTTAGGATTAAGGTGAGGGTTAGGATGAGGTTTAGTGTAAGGATTAGGGTTAGGATGAGGGCAAGGGTTAGGGGGAGGGTTAGGGTTAGAATTATGGCGAGATTTAGGATTAGGGTTAGGTTTAGGATTAGGGTGAGTGTTAGGGTTGAGGTTAGTGTTAGGGTGAGGGTGAGGGTTAGGATTAGGTTTAGGGTTAGGGTTATTGTTAGTGTTATGATTAATGTTAAATTTAAGGTGAGGCTGAGGCTGAGGGTGAGGTTTAGGTTTAGGGTTATGATGAGGTTTAGGGTTAGTGTTAAGGTTAGGTTTAGGGTGAGGGCTTGGGTTAGGGTTAGGGTTAGGGTGAGGGTGAGGGTTAGGGTTAGGGTTTGGGTTAGGGTTATTCTAGGGTTTGGGTAACGGTTAAGCTGAGGGTGAGGGTGAGGGTTAGGTTAGGGTTAAGGTGAGGTTTAGATTTAGGGTTAGGTTTAGAGTTAGGTTTAGGGTGATGGTGAGGTTTAGGGTTAGAGTAAGGGTTAGTGTTAGGGTTAAGGTTAGTGTGAGGGTTAGGGTGAGGGTTAGAGTTAGGGTTAGGGTTAGGTTTAGGAGGAGGGTTAGGGCTATGTTTAGGGTGAGGTTTAGGATGAGGTTTAGGGTTAGGTTGAGGGTTAGGGTTAGTTTTACGGTTAGGATTAGGGTTAGGGTTAGGGTGAGGGTTAGGGTTAGGGTAAGGGTTAGGGTTTGGCTTAGGGTTAGGGTTAGGGTTATTGTTAGTGTTATGGTTAGTGTTAAGTTTGCGGCGAGGGTGAGGCTAAGGGTGAGGGTTATGGTTAGTGTTAGTGTTTGGGTTAGGTTTAGTATTATTTTTAGGGTTAGGGTTAGAGTTTCGGTCATGGTGAGTGTGAGGGTGAAGGTTAGGGTGAGGTTTAGGGTGAGGTTTAGTGTTAGGGTTTGGGTTAGGTTTAGGGTACTGGTGAGGTTTAGGTTTAGAGTTAGGGTGATGGGAGGGTTAGGGTGAGGGTTAAGGTTAGGTTTAATGTTAGTATTAGGGTGAGGGTGAGGGTTAGGTTGTGGTTTAGGGATAGGGTTAGGGTTAGGATTAGGGTTAGGGTGAGGGTGAGGGTGAGGGTTATGGTTAGGCTTAGGCTTAGGGTGAAGCTGAGGGTGAGGCTGGGGGTGAGGATTAGGGTTAGGGTGATTGTTAGGGTTAGCGTTAGTGTTATTTTTAGGGTTAGGGTTAGAGTTACTGTGACGGTGAGGGTGCAGGTACGGTTAGGGTTAGGGTTAGGCTGAGGTTTAGGGTTAGGTTTAGAGATAGTGTAAGGGTGAGGGTGAGGTTTAGGGTTAAAGATAGGGTTAATGTTAGGGTTAGGCTTAGGGTTTGGATGAGGGTGAGGGTGGGTGTGAGGACTAGGGTTAGGTTTAGGGTTAGAGTTAGGGTTAGGGTTAGGGTAAGGGTTAATGTTAGTGTTACGGTTAGGTTTAAGTTTGCAGTGAGAGTGAGGCTTAGGGTAAGGTTTATGGTTAGGGTTAGGGTTATGGTTAGTGTCATTGTTAAGGTTAGGTTTAGAGTTTCGGTGAGGTTGAGGGTGAGGGTTAGGGTTACGGTGAGATTTAGGGTAAGGTTTAGTGTTAGTGTTAGGTTGAGGGTGAGGATTAGGTTTAGAGTTAGGGTTATTGGGAGGGTTAAGGTTAGGGTTAGGGTTAGGTTGATTTTTAGGGATAGGGTTAGGTTTAGGATTAGGGTTAGGTTGAGGGTGTGTGTGAGGGTTATGGTTAGGGTTAGGCTTAGGCTTAGGGTTAGGCTGAGGGTGATGTTGGGTGTGAGGGTTAGTTTTACAGTGAGGGTGAGGATTAGGGTTAGGGTGAGGGGTAGGATGAGGGTTAGGGTTACAGTGAGGGTGAGGATTAGGGTTAGGGTGTGTGTTAGGGTTAGGATTAGGGTTATGGTGAGGTTGAGGATTAGGATTGGGGTTAGGGTTAGGTTTATTGTTAGTGTTATGGTTAAGGTTACTTTTGGAGTGAGGGTGAGGCTGAGGGTGAGGGTTAGGGTTAGGATTAGGGTTAGGGTGAGGTGGAGGGGTAGGATTGGGGTTAGGGTTAGGTTTATTGTTAGTGTTATGGTTAAGGTTACTTTTGGAGTGAGTGTGAGGCTGAGGGTGAGGGTTAGAGTTAGGATTAGGGATAGGGTGAGGTGGAGGGTTAGGATTGGGGTTAGGGTTAGGTTTATTGTTAGTGTTATGGTTAAGGTTACTTTTGGAGTGAGCATGAGGCTGAGGGTGAGGGTTAGGGTTAGGATTAGGGTTAGGGTTAGGATTAGGGTTAGGGTGAGGGTGAGATTGAGTGTGAGGGTTAGGGTTAGGGTGATGGTTAGTGTTTTGGTTAGCTTGAAGTTTAGGATGAGGTTTAGGGATAGACTGAGTGTTAAGGTGAGAGTGAAGGTAAGGGTAAATTTGAGGGTTAGGCTGTAGGTGAGGTTTAAGATAAGGGTGAGGGTTAGGGTTAGAGTGAGGGTTAGGGTAAGTGTGACGGTTAGGGGTTAGGGGGAGGGGGAGGGTTAGATTGAGGATTAGGGTTAGGGTTAGTGTGAGGTTTAGGGTAAGGATAAGGGTTGAGGGTTAGGTAATGGTAAGAGTTAGAATTAGGGTTAGGGTGAGGGCTAGGGTGAGGTTGATGGTTAGGGTTAGGGTTAGGGTTAGGGTGAGGTTTAGGGTTAGTGTGAGGGTTAGTGTTAGGGTTACCATTAGTGTTAGGGTGATGGTTAGGGTTAGGGTGAGGGTTACAGTTAGGTTGAGGGTTAGGGTTCGTGTAAGGGTTATTTTTAATTTTAGATTTAGGGTTACGTTGAGGATGACGGTGAGGGTGAGGGTGAGGGTTAGGGTTAGGGTGAGGTTTAGGTTTAGGGTTAGAGTTAGAGTTAGGGTTAGGGGTAGGGTGAGGTTTAGGGTTCGATAGGCTTAGTGTGAGGGTTAGGTTGACGGTTAGGTTTAGGATGAGTGCTAGGATTAGGGTTAGGGTGAAGGTTAGGTTGAGGGTTAGTGTTAGGATTAGGGTTAGGCTGAGGGCTAGGGTGAGGGTGAGGTTTAGGGTTAGGTTTAGGGTGAGGTTTATGGTTAGGGTTAGTTTGAGGGTGAGGTTTAATTTTAGAGTTAGGGTTAGGGTGAGTGTTAGGGTTAGGGTTAGTGTTAGGGTTAATGTTAGGGTTAGTGTTAGGGTTAGGGTGAGGGTTAGGGTTATGGTTAGGATTAGGATTAGGGTTACTGTGAGGTTGAGTGTGAGGGTTAGGGTTAGGCTTAGGGTTAGGCTGAGGTTGAGGGTGAGGTTGAGGGTTAGGGTTAGGGTGAGGGTTAGTGTGAGAGTGAGTGTTAGGGTTAGGTTGTGGGTGAGGGTTAGGATTAGGGTGATGCTTGCTTAGGGTTATGGTCACGGTGAGGGTTAGGATGAGGGTTAGGGTTAGTGTGCGGGTTAGGGTGAGGGTGACAGTAAAGGTAATGTTGAGGGTTAGGCTGAGAATTAGGATTACAGTAAGTGTGAGGGTTAGGGTTAGGGTGAGGTTTAGGGTTAGGGTTAGGGTGTGGTTTAGATTGAGGATTAGTTTTTGGGGTTAGTGTGAGGTTTAGAGTGAGGATGAGGATTAGGATTAGGTTGAGGTGTAGGGTGAGGATAAGGGTTAGGTTTAGGGTTAGGGTGAGTGTTAGGGTTAGGGTGATCGTTAGGGTTAGTGTGAGGGTTAGTTTTAGGCTTAGGGTTAGTGTTAGGGTGAGGGTAATTTTTAGGGTGAGGTTTAAGGTTAGGGTGAGTGTTATGGTGAGAATGAGGGTTAGGGTTAAGTTTAGGGTTATTTTTAGGGTTAGGGTTAGGGTTAGGATGAGGGTCAGTGTTAGGATTAGAGTTAGGGTGAGGTCTAGGGTGAGGGTGAGGTTTAGGGTAGAGTTAGGCATAGGCTTAGGGTTAGGCTGAGGCTGAGGGTGAGGTTGAGGGTTAGGGTTAGCATGATGGTTAGGGTCATGGTTAGGGTGAGGGTTAGGATGAGGATTAGTGTTAGGGTGAGGGTTAGGGTAAGGGTGACAGTAAGGGTCAAGTTGAGGGTTAAGGTGAGTATTAGGTTTAGGGTTAGGGTGAGGGTGAGAATTAGACTGAGGATTAGTGTTAAGGTTAGTGTGAGGGTTAGTGTTAGGACTAGGGTTAGTTTTAGGGTGAGGGTTAGCGTTAGGGTGAGGGTTATGGTTATGGTTAAGGTTAGTGTTAGGTTTACGGTTTTTGTTAGGTTTAGGGTTAGGGTTAATGTTGCGGTGAGGGTGAGGGTAAGGGCAAGGTTTAGGGTTAGGGTGAGGTTTAGGTTTAGGGTTAGGGTTAGGGTTATTGTTAGTGTTATGGTTAGTGTTAAGTTTGCGGTGAGGGTGACGCTCTGGGTGAGGTTTATGGTTAGTATTACGGTTAGGGTTAGGGTTAGGGTTAGTATTATTGTTAGGGTTAGGGTTAGAGTTATGGTCATGTTGAGAGTGAGGGTCAGGGTTAGGGTGAGTTTTAGTGTGAGGTTTAGTGTTAGGGTTAGGGTTAGGGTTAGGGTGCTGGTGAGGTTTAGGGTTAGAATTCGGGGGAGGGGGAGGGGGAGGGGGAGGGTTAGGGATAGATTTAGGGTTACGATTAGGGTTAGGGTGAGGGTGAGGGTGAGGGTTAGGGTTAGGCTTAGGCTTACAGTTAGGCTGAGGTTGAGGCTGGGGGTGAGGATTAGGTTTAGGGTGATGGTTAGGGTTAGGGTTAGTGTTATGGTTAGGGTTAGGTTTAGAGTTACCATGAGGGTGAGTGTGTGGGTAGGGTTAGGGTTAGGGTTAGGCTGAGGTTTAGGGTTAGGTTTAGAGATAGGGTTAGGGTGAGGGTGAGGTTTAGGGTTAAAGTTAGGGTTAGGGTTAGGGTTAGGCTTAGGGTTAGGCTGAGGGTGAGGGTGGGGTGAGGATTAGGGATAGGGTTAGGGTTAGAGTTAGGGTTAGGGTTAGGGTAAGGGTTAATATTAGTGTTATGGATAGGTTTAAGTTTGCAGTGAGGGTGAGGCTGAGGGTGAGATTTATGGTTAGGGTTAGGGTTATGGTTAGTGTTATTGTGAGGGTTAGGTTTAGAGTTACGGTGAGGGTGAGGGTGAGGGTGCGGGTTAGGCTTACGGTGAGATTTAGGGTGAGGTTTAGGTTTAGGGTTAGGTTGAGGGTGAGGGTTAGGTTTAGAGTTAGGGTTAGTGGGTGGGTTAGGGTGAGGGCTAGGGTGAGGGTTAGGGTTAGGCTTAGGTTTAGGCTGAGGGTGAGGGTGATGGTGAGGGTTAGGGTTAGGGTGAGGGTGAGGTTTAGGTTTAGAGTTAGGGTTGGGGGTGGGTTAGGTTGAGGGTTAGTGTTAGGGTTAGTGTTAGTGTTAAGATTAGGGTTAGGGTTAGGATGAGGTTGAGTGTGAGGGTTAGGGTTCGGGTTAGGCTTAGGCTTAGGGTTAGGCTGAGGATGAGGTTGAGGGTTAGGGTTAGGGTCAGGTTTAGGGTTAGGATTAGGGTGAGGGATTGGATAAGGTCTAGGGTTAGGATTAGGGTTAGGATGAGGGCAAGGTTGAGTGTGAGGGTTAGGGTTAACATTATGGCAAGGTTTAGGATTAGCGTTAGGTTTAGGGTTAGGGTGAGTGTTAGGGTTAGGGTTATGGTGAGGTTGAGGTTTAGGATTAGGGTGAAGGTTAGGGTTAGGTTTAGGGTGAGGGTGATGGTTAGGATTAGGGTTAGGATTAGGGTTATTAGTGTTATGGTTAAGTTTTCGGTGACTGTGAGGCTGAGGGTGAGGGTTAAGGTTAGGGTTAGGGTTAGGGTGAGGGCTTGGGTTAGGTTTAGGGTTACGGTGAGGATGAGCGTTAAGGTTAGTGTTAGGGTTAGGGTTATTGTTAGGGTTAGGGTTAGAGTTATGATGAGGGTGAGGGTGAGGCTGAGGTTTAGGGTTAGGGTGAGGGTGAGGTTTAGTGTTAGAGTAAGGGTTAGGGAGATAGTTAGGGTGAGGGTTAGGGTTAGGTTTAGTGTTAGGGTTAGGGTTAGGGTGAGGGTTGGGTTGAGGTTTAGGGTTAGGGTTAGGGTTAGGTTTAGGATTAGGGTTATGGTGAGGGTGAGTGTGAGGGTTAGGGTTAGGGTTAGGCTTAGACTTAGGGTTAGGCTGTGGGTGAGAGTGGGGATGAGGATTAGGTTTTGTGTGATGGTTAGGGTTAGGGTTAGGTTTAGGGTTATGATTAAGGTTAGGGTTAGGTTTAGGGTTAGGGTGAGGGCTAGGGTGAGGGTGAGGGTTAGTGTGAGTGTTTGGCTTAGGCTTTAGGGTTAGGCTGATGGTGAGGTTGAGGGTCAGGGTTAGGGTTAGGGTGATGCTTAGGATTATGATCAGGGTGATGGTTAGGAAGAGGGTTATGGTTAGGGTGAGGGATTTGGGTGAGGGTGACAGTAAGGGAAAATCTGAGGGTTAGGCTGAGAGTGAGGATTAAGGTAAGGTCTAGGGTTAGGGTTAGGGTTAGGGTGAGGGTGAGGTTAAGATTGATGATTAGGTTTAGGGTTAGTGTGAGGTTTAGAGTGAGGATGAGGGTTAGGGTTAGGGTGAGGGCTAGGTTGAGGGTGAGCGTTAGGGTTAGGCTTAGGGTGAGGTTTAATGTTAGGGTGATGGTTAGGGTTAGTGTGAGTGTTAGTGTTAGGGTTAGGGTTAGTGTTAGGGTGAGGGTAAGTGTTACTTTGAGGGTTAGGTTTAGGGTGAGGGTTATGGTTAGAATGAGGGTTAGGGTTAGGGTTAGGGTTATTGTTAGGTTAGGGTTAGTGTTACATTTACGGTGAGGGTGAGAGTTCGGGTTAGGTTTAGGGTGTGGTTTATGTTTAGGGTTAGGGTTAGAGTTAGGTTTAGGGTGTGGGTGACGTTTAGGGTTAGAGTTAGCATTAGTGATAGTGTTAGGGTTAGGGTGAGTGTCAGTGTGAAGGTTAGGGTTATGCTTAAGCTTAGGGTTAGGGTTAGGCTTAGACCGAGCATGAGTGTGAGGGTTAGGGTTAGGGTTAGGGTGAGGTTTAGGTTTAGGGTTACGGTGAGGGTTAGGGTTAGGGTTAGTGATAGTGTTAGGGGTAGGGTTAGGGTGAGGGTGACAGTAAGGGTAAAGGTGAGGGTTAGGTTTAGGATCAGGTTTAGATTAAAGGTGAGTGTGAGGATTACGGTTAGGGGTAGGGTTAGGCTTAGGGATAGGGTGAGAGTTAGGGTTAGGGTTAGGGTTAGTGTTGCTGTTAGGGGTAGGGTTAGGGTGAGGGTTAGGTTGAAGGTGAAGATTAGGGTTAGGATTAGGATTAGGATTAAATTGAGGGTGAGTGTGAGGGTTAGGGTTAGGGTTAGGGTTAGGGTGAGCTTGAGGGTTAGGGTTAGGGTTAGGGTGAGGGTTGGGGTTAGGGTTAGTGTTAGTGTTAGGGTTAGGGTGAGGGTTAGGGTTAGGGTTAGGGTTAGTGTTAGGGTTGGGGTTAGGGTGAGGGTTAGGTTTAGGGTTAGTGTTAGGCTTGGGGTTAGGGTGAGGGTTAGGATGAGGGTGAGGGTTAGGGTTAGGTTTAGTGTTAGTGTTAGGGTTAGGGTGAGGGTTAGTTTTAGGGTTAGGGTTAGTGTTAGGATTGGGGTTAGTGTGAGGGTTAGGGTTAGGGTTAGTGTTAGGCTTGGGGTTAGGGTGAGGGTTAGGATGAGGGTGAGGGTTAGGGTTAGGTTTAGGATTACGATTAGGGGTAGTGTTAGGGTGAGTGCTTGGGTTAGGCTTAGTGTTAGGATTAGTCTTAGCATTAAGCTGAGAGTGAGGTTGAGGTTTAGGGTTAGGGTTCAGGTTAGGGTTAGCATTTGGGTGATAGTTATGGTTCGGGTTATGTTTAGGGTTAGGGTGAAGGTTTTGAGTTAAGTTTTCAGTTAAGGATTAGGGGGAGAGTTAGGATGAGGATTAGGTTTAGGATTAGTGTTAGGGCGAGGGCTAGGGTGTGGGTGAGGGTTAGGGTTATTTTTAGGGTGAGGTTAAGTGTTAGTGTTAGGGTAAGGGTGAGGGTTAGGATGAGGGTTAGGGTTATGGTGAGGGAGAGGGTTAGGGTTAGGGTTAGAGTTAGGTTGAGGATGAGGGTTAGGGTGAGGGTGAGGGTTAGGATTAGGGTTAGGGTTAGGATTATTGTTAGTGTTATGGTTCTGGTTACCTTGGCAGTGATGGTGAGGCTGAGGGTGAGGGTTAGGGATAGGATTAGGGTTAGGTTAAGTTTCGAGTTAGGATTAGTGTTATTGTTAGGGTATAGGGTTAGAGTTAAGGTGAAGGTAAGGCTGAGGGTTAGCGTTAGGGTTAGGGTTAGGGTTAGGGTGAGGTTTAGTGTCAGGGTTAGGATTAGGGTTAGGGTGAAGGTGAGTATGAGGGTTAGGGTTAGGGTTAGGATTAGGCTTCGGTTTAGGCTGAGGGCGATTGTGAGTGTGAGGGTTGGTGTTAGTTTGAGGTTTAGGGTTAGTATTACATTGAGTGTCAGGGTTAGCATTAGTTTGAGGGTTACTATTAGGTTTAGGATTAGGGTGAGGTTTAGGGATAGGGTTAGGGTTTGGGTTAGAATGAGGTTTAGGGTTACAATTAGGGTTACGGTGAGGGCTAGGGTGAGGGTGAGATTTAGTGTTAGGGTTAGGGTGAGGTTTAGGTTTAGGCGTAGGGTTAGGGGGAGGGTTAAGTTTCGGGTTACATTGAGGGTGAGGGTTAGGTTTGAGGTGAGGGTTATGTTGAGGACTAAAGTGAGGGTGAGAGTTAGGGTTAGTGTTAGGGTGAGGGTTAGGTTGAGGTTTAGGTTTAGGGTTAGGGTTAGGGTTAGGATTAGGGTTATGCTGAGGGTGAGTGTGAGGGTTACTGTTTGGGTTAAGCTTAGGCTTAGGGTTAGGCTGAGGGTGATGGTGGGGATGAGGATTAGGTTTAGATTGATGGTTCCGGTAATGGTTAGGTTGAGAGTTAGGATGAGGGTTAGGGTTAGGCTTAGGCTTAGGGTTAGGCTGAGGCTGAAGTCGAGGGTGAGGGTTAGGGTTAGGGTGATGGTTAGGGTTACGGTTAGTGTGAGGGTTAGGATGAGGGTTAGCTTTGGGGTGAGGGTTAGGATGAGGGTGACAGAGTAAAGGTGAGGGTTAGGCTGAGGGTGAGGGTTATTGTAAGGGTGAGGGTTCTGCTTAGGGTTAAGGTGAGGGTGAGGGTTAGATTGAGGATTAGTGTTGGGGTTAGTGTGAGGTTTAGGGTGAGGATACGTGTTAGGTTTAGGGTGAGGGCTAGGGTGAAGTTGAGGGTTAGCGTTTGGGTTAGGGTGAGGATTAGGTTTAGGGTGATTGTTAGCGTTAGTGTGAGTGTTAGTGTTAAGGTTAGTGTAAGTGTTAGGGTGAGGGTAAGTGTTAGGGTAAAGTTTAGGTTTAGGGTGAGGTTTAGGATTAGGGTTAGGGTTAGGTTTAGGGTGAGGGTGAGGTTTAGGATTAGAGTTAGGGTTGAGGTGAGGCTGAGGTTTAAGGTTAGGGTTAGGGTTAGTGTTAGGGTTAGAGTTAGGGTGAGGTTTAGTGTGGGTGTGAGGGTTAGTGTTAGGGTTAGTATTAGGGTTAGGTTTAAAGTGAGGATGAGTGTGAGTGTTAGGGTTAAGGTTAGGGTTAGGTTTACAATTAGGGTGAGTGTGAGGGTGAGGGTTACGGTTAGGGTGAGTGTTGGGGTTAGGGTTAGAATGAGGGTTAGGCTTAGGCTTAGGGTTTGGGTATGGGCTAGGTTGAGGGTGAGGGTTAGGCTTAGGGTTAGTGTGAGGGGTATGGTGAGGGTTAGGGTTAGTTTTAGGGTTAGGGTTGGGGATAGGGTGAGTTTTAGTGTGGGGTTGAGGGTTAGTGTTAGTTTGGATTAGGGTTATGGTTAAGGTGAGGGTGAGTGTGAGGGTTAGGGTTAGGGTTAAGGTTAGGTTTAGAGTTAGGGTGAGGGTGAGGGTGAGGGTTAAGGTTATGGTGAGTGTTGGGGTTAGGGTTAGAGTGAGGGTTAGGATGAGGGTTAGGCTTAGGCTTAGGGTTTGGGTATGGGCTAGGGTGAAGGTGAGGGTTAGGTTTGGGGAGAGGGGTAGGTTGAGGGGTAGGGATAGTGTTAGAGTTAGGGTTGGGGTTAGGCTTAGGCTTAATGTTAGGCAGATGGGGAGGGTGTGGGTGAGGTTTAGGGTTAGGGTGAGGGTGAGGTTTAGGGTTAGAGTTAGCATTAGGGTAAGGGCTAGTGTGAGGGTTAGGGTTAGGGTTAGTGTTACTGTTAGGGTTAGGATGAGGGTGAGTGTGAGGGTCACGGTTAGTCTTAGACTGAGGCGGAGGCTTAGGCAGAGCGTGAGGGTGAGGGTGAGGGTTAGGGTTAGGGTTTTAAGGTTACGGTGAGTGTTAGGATGAGGTTTAGGTTTAGCATTAGAGTTAGGGTGAGGGCTAGATTTAGGGTGAGGGTTAGGTTTAGCGTTAGGGTGAGATTTAGGGTTAGGGTTAGGGTAAGGGTTAAGGTGAGGCTGAGGGTTAGTATTAGGGTTAGAGATATGATGAGGGTCAGGGTTTGGGTTAGGGTTAGCGTTAGGGTAAGAGTTAGGGTTCGGGTTTAGTTTAGGGTTGGATGAGGTTTAGGGTTCAGGTTACAGTGAGGGTGAGGGTTAGGGTTAGGTTGAGGGTTAGGGTTTGGATTAGGGTTAGGGTGAGGTTTAGGGTTAGGGTTAGGGTGAGGTTTAGGATGAGGATTAGGGTTAGGATTAGGTTTAGGGTGAGGGCTAGGGTGAGGGTGAGGGTTAGGGTTATTGTTAGGGTGAGGTTTAGGTTTAGGTTTAGGGTTAGGGTTAGGGTTAGGATGAGGGTTAGGGTTATGGTGAGGGTGAGGGTTAGGGTTAGGGTGAGGGTTAGGGTTAGGGTGAGGATGAGGGTTAGGGTGAGTGTGAGGGTTATGGTGAGGGTTAGGGTTAGGGTTAGAGTGAGGGTTAGGGTTAGGATTAGGGTTAGCGTGAAGGCTAGGGTGAGGGTTAGGGTTAATGTTAGGGTGAGGGTTAGGATGAGGGTTAGGGTTACGGTGAGGTTAGGGTTAGGGTTAGAGTGAGGATTAGGTTTAGGATTAGGGTTAGGGTGAGGGTGATTGTTAGGATTAGGGTTAGGGTTAGGAGTATTAGTGTTATAGTTCTGGTGACTTTTGCAGTGATGGTGAGGCTGAGGGTGATGGTTATGGATAGGATTAGGGTTAGGTTTAGGTTTCGAGTTAAGATTAGTGTTATTGTTAAGGTTAGGGTTAGAGTTAAGGAGAGGGTGAGGGTGAGGGTAAGGGTGAGGGTTAGGGTTATGGTTAGGGTGAGATTTAGTGTCAGGTTTAGGATTAGGGTTAGGGTGAGTGTGAGGTTTAGGGTTAGAGTTAGGGTTAGGGGGAGGGTTAGTGTGAAGGTTAGGGTTAGGGTTAGTGTTATGGTTAGGGTTAGGGTGAGGGTGTGTGAGGGTCAGGGTTAGTCTTAGGCTGAGGCGGAGGCTTAGGCGGAGCATGAGGGTGAGGGTGAGTGTTAGTGTTAGTGTTTTAGAGTTAGGGTGAGTGTTAGGATGATGTTTAGGGTTAGCATTAGTACTAGGGGGAGGGCTAGAGTTAGGGTGAGGGTTAGGGTTAGCGTTAGTGTGATGTTTAGGGTTAAGGTTAGGGTTAGGGTGAAGGTTAGGGTTTAAGGTGAGGCTGAGGGTTAGGATTAGGATTAGGGTGAGGGTTTGTGTTAGGGTTAATGTTACGATGAGGTTCAGGGTTTGGGTTAGGTTTAGGGTTAGTGTTATATTTAAGGTTAGGGTTAGAGTTACAGTAAGGGTGAGGGTGAGGGTGAGGGTTAGGATCAGGGTTAGGGTGAGGTTTAGTTTTAGGATTATGGTTATGGTGAGGGTGAGGTTTAGGGTTAGAGTTAGGTTTAGGGGGAGGGTTAGGTTGAGTGTTAGGGTTAGGGTGAGGGTTAGGTTGAGGTTTAATGTTAGGGTTAGGGTTAGGTTTAGGATTAGGTTGACGGTAGAGTGAGTGTGAGGGTTAGGGTTAGGGTTTGGCTTAGGCTTAAGTTTAGGCTGAGGGTTTGGGTGTGTATGAGGATTAGGTTTAGAATGATGGTTAGGGTTATGGTAGGTTAAGGGTTAGGATGAGGGTTAGGGTTAGGATTAGAGTGAAGGTGAGGGTTAGGGTTAGGGTTAGGGTTAGGCTTAGGCTTAGGGTTAGGCTGAGGCTGAGGGTGAGGGTGAGGGTAAGTGTTAGGGTGACTGTAAGTGTAAAGGTGAGGGTTAGGCTGAGGGTGAGGGTTATGGTAAGGTGAGGGTTAGGGTTAGGGTGAGGTTGAGGGTTAGATTCAGGATTAGTTTTATGGTTACTGTGAGGTTAAGGGTGAGGATGAGGGTTATGGTTAGGTTGAGGGATAGGTTGAGGGTGAGAGTTAGGGTTAGGGTGAGGTTTAGGGTTAGGGTGGTGATTAGGGTTAGTGTGAGGTTTAGTGTAATGGTTAGGGTTAGTGTTAGGGTGAGGGTAAGTGTTAGAGTGAGGGTTAGGGTTAGGGTGAAGGCTATGGTTATGATGAGGGTTAGGGTTAGGTTTAGGGTTATTGTTAGGGTTAGGGTTAGGGTTATGTTGAGGGTGAGGGTGAGCGTTAGGATTAGGATGAGGTTTAGGTTTCAGGTTAGGGTTAGAGTTAGGGTTAGGGTGAGGGTGAGGTTTAGGGTTAGAGTTAGGGTTAGTGTTAGTGTTAGGGTTAGGTTTAGGTTTAGAATTAGGTTTAGGGTTAGGATTAGGGTTAGGGTTATGGTGAGGGTTACGGTGAGGTTTAGGGTTATGTTTAGGGTTAGGGTGTGGGGGAGGGTTAGGGTTAGGGTTAGGGTGAGGGTGAGGGTTAGATTGAGGGTTAGGGTTATGTTGAGGGTTATGGTTAGGCTGAGGGTTAGGTTTAGTGTTAGGGTTATTGTTAGGGTTAGGGTTAGGGTTACAGTGAGGTTGAGGATGAGGGTTAGGTTTAGGGTTAGGGTGAGGTTTAGTTTTAATGTTAGGGTTAGAGTTAGGGTTAGGGTGATGGTGAGGTTTAGGTTTAGAGTTAGGGTTAGTGTTAGTGTTAGGTAAAGGTGATGGTTAGGGTGAGGTTTAGAGTTCGGGTTAGGCTTAAGCTTAGGCTTAGGCTTAGGCCGAGAGTGAGGGTTAGGGTTAGGGTTAGGTTTAGGATGAGTCCTAGGATGAGGTTTATGGTTAGGGTTAAGGTTAGGTTTAGGTTTAGTGTTAGGGTTAGGGTTAGGGATAGGGTGTGGGTTAGGGTTAGGGTTAGGTTTAGGGTGAGGGTTAGGGTTAGGGTTAGGCTTAGGCTTAGGCTTAGGCTTAGTGTTATGTTTAGGGTTATTGTTAGTGTTATGGTTAGTGTTACGTTTGCGGTGAGGGTGAGGCACAGGGTGAGGTTTATGTTTATTGTTAGTGTTAGGGTTAGGTTTACTGTTATTGCTAGGGTTAGGGTTAGAGTTACGGTCACTGTGAGAGTGAGGGTGAGGGTGAGGATTAGGGTGAGGTTTCCGGTGAGGTTTAGGGTTAGGGTTAGGGTTAGGGTGAGAATGAGGGTGAGGGTTAGTGTTAGGGTTAGGCTTAGGCTGAGGGTGAGGTTGGGGGTGAGGGTTAGGGTTAGGGTGATCCTTAGGTTTAGGGTTAGTGTTATTGTTAGGGTTAGGGTTAGAGTTACAGTGAGGTGGAGGGTGGGGGTGAGGGTTAGGATTAGGGTCAGGGTGAGATTTAGGATTAGGTTTAGAGATAGGGTTAGGGTGAGGGTGAGGTTTAGGGTTAGAATTAGGGTTAATGTTAGGGATAGGCTTAGAGTTAGGCTGAGGATGTGGGTGGGGTTGAGATTAGGGTTAGGGTTAGGGTTCGGGTTAGGGTTAGAGTTAGGGTTAGGGTAAGGTTTAGTGTTAGGATTAGGATTAAGGTTGAGGGTGAGTGTGAGGGTTAGAGTTAGGGTTAGGGTTAGGATTAGGGTTAGGGTATGTGCTAGCATGAGGGTTAGGGTTAGGTTTAGGTTTAGGGTGACGTTTAGCGTTAGTTTTAGTGTCAGAGTTAGGGTTAGGGTGAGGGTTTGGGTTATGGTTAGAGTTACGGTGAGGGTGAGGTTTAGGGTTAGGTTTAGGGTTAGGGTTATTCTTAGGGTTAGGGTTAGGGTTAAGGTTAAGGTAAGGGTGAGGTTTAGGGTGATGTTGAGGGTTAGGGTTAGGGTTAGGATGAGATTTTCAGTTAGGGTTAGGGTTAGGGTCAGGGTGAGGTTTAGGGTAAGAGTTAGGCTTAGGGTTAGGGTTAGTGTGAGTGTTAGGGTTAGGGTTAGTGTTACAGTTAGGGTTATGGTGAGGGCTAGTGTGTGGGTGCGGGTTAAGGTTAGCGTTAGGCTTTGGCTTTGGGTTAAGATGAGGGTGAGGGTGAGGGTGAGATTTAGGGTTAGAGTTAGTGTTAGGGTGAGATTTAGGGTTAGGGTTAGGGTGAGGGTCATGGTTATGGTAAGGGTGAGGCTTAGGTTTAGGGTGAGGGTTATGGTTAGGATGAAGGTTAGGGTGAGGGTGAGGGTTAGGATTAGGGTTAGAGTTAGGATTATTGTAAGTGTTATTGTTCTGGCTACCTTTGCAGAGACGGTGAGACTGAGGGTGAGGGTTAGGTATGGGATTAGGGTTAGGGTTTGGTTTAGGGTTAGGATTAGTGTTATTGTGAGGTTTAAGGTTAGAGTTACGGTGAGGGTGAGGGTGAGGGTAAGAGTTAGGGTTAGGATTTGGGTTAGGGTGAGTGTGAGGTTTAGGGTTAGAGTTAGGGTTAGGGGGAGGGTTGGCGTGAGGGTTAGGGTTAGGGTTAGTTTTAGGGTAAGGTTTAGGGTGAGGGTTAGGGTTAGGATTAGGGTTAGGGTGAGGGTGAGTGTGAGGGTTAGGGTTAGGGTTTGGGTTAGGCTTAGTGTTAGGCTGAGGGTGAGATTGAGGTGAGGGTTATGGTTAGGGTGAGGATCGGGGTTAGGGTTAGGGTGAGGGTGAGGTTTAGGTTGAGGATTAGTGTTTGGGTTAGTGTGAGGTTTAGGTGAGGATGAGTGTTAGGGTTAGGTTGAGGGCTAGGGTGAAGGTGAGGGTTAGCTTTAGGGATAGGGTGAGGTTTAGGTTTAGGGTGATTGTTAGCGTTAGTGTGAGGGTTAGTGTTAGGGTTAGTGTTAATGTTAGGGTGAGGGTAAGTGTTAGGGTAAGGTTTAGGTTTATGGTGAGGTTTAGGATTAGGGTTAGGGTTAGGGTTAGGGTGAGTGTGAGGGTTAGGATAAGGATTAGGGTTAGGGTTAGAGTTAGGGTGAGGTTGAGGGTGAGGGTTACGGTTAGGGTGAGTTTTGGTGTTAGGGTTAGAGTGAGGGTTATTGTGATGGTTAGGCTTATGCTTAGGGTTTGTGTATGGGCTAGGGTGAGTGTGAGGGTTAGGGTTAGTTTTGGGGTGAGGTGTAGGGTGAGGATTAGGTTTAGTGTTTGGGTTAGAGTTGGGGTTAGGGTTAGACTTAATGTTAGGCAGAGGGTGAGGGTCAGGGTGAGATTTAGGGTTAGGGTGAGGCTGAGGTTTAGGGTTATAGTTAGGGTGAGGGTTAGTGTGAGGGTTAGGGTTAGGGTTAGTGTTAGGGTTAGGGTTAGGGTTAGGGTGAGGGTGAGTGTGAGGGTCAGGGTTAGTCTTAGGCTGAGGCGGAGGCTTAGGCAGAGCATGAGGGTGAGGGTGAGTGTTAGTGTTAGTGTTTTAGGGTTAGGGTGAGTGTTAGGATGAGGTTTAGGTTAGCATTAGGGTTAGGGGGAGGACTAGAGTTAGGGTGAGTGTTAGGTTTAGGTTTAGGGTGAGGTTTATGGTTAAGGTTAAGGTGAGGCTGAGGGTTAGGATTAGGATTAGGGTGAGGGTTTATGTTAGGTTTAGAGTTAGGGTGAGGTTCAGGGTTTGGGTTAGGTTTAGGGTTAGAATTATAGTTAAGGTTAGGGTTAGAGTTACAGTAAGAGTGAGGGTTAGGGTGAGGGTTAGGATCAGGGTTAGGGTGAGGTTTAAGGTTAGGATTATGGTTAGGGTGAGGGTGAGGTTTAGGTTTAAAGTTAAAGTGAGGGGAGGGTTAGGTTGAGTGTTATGGTTAGGGTTAGTGTTAGGGTTAGGGTGAGGGTTAGGTTGAGGTTTAATGTTAGGGTTAGGTTTAGGATTACGTTGAAGGTGAGGGTGAATGTGAGGGTTAGGGTTAGGGTTTGGCTTAGGCTTACGGTTAGGCTGAGGGTATGGGTGGGGATGAGGATTAGGTTTAGTATGATGGTTAGGGCTATGGTTAGGTTAAGGCTTAGGATGAGGGTTAGGGTTAGGATTAGGGTTAGGGTGAGGGCAAGGTTGAGGGTGAGGGTTAGGTTTAGGGTTAGGATTAGGCTTAGCGTTAGGCTTAGGCTGAGGGTGAGGGTGAGGGTTAGGGTTAGGGTGGTGGTTGGGGTTGCCGTTAGGGTGAGGGTTAGGATGAGGATTTATGCTATGGTGAGGGTTAGGGTGAGGGTGACCGTAAGGGTAAAGGTGAGGTTTAGGCTGAGGGTGAGGGTTATGGTACTGGTGAGGGTTAGGATTAAGGTGAGGGTGAGGGTTAGATTCAGGATTTGTGTTAGGGTTAGTGTGAGGTTAAGGGTGAGGATGAGGGTTAGGGTTAGGTTGAGGGCTAGGGTGAGGGTGAGAGTTAGGGTTAGGGTTTGGTTTAGGGTTAGGGTGATTGTTAGGGTGAGTGTGAGGTTTAGTGTTATGGTTAGCGTTAGTGTTAGGGTGAGGGTTAGGGTTAGGGTGAAGGTTATGGTTAGGATGAGGGTTAGGGTTAGGGTTAGGGTTAGGGTTATGTTGAGGGTGAGGGTGAGGGTGAGGGTTAGGGTTAGGTTGAGGTTTAGGTTTCAGTTTAGGGTTAGAGTTAGGGTTAGGGTGAGGGTGAGGTTTAGGGTTAGAGTTAGGGTTAGGGTTAGGATGAGATTTAGGTTAAGGGTGAGGGTTAGGGTTAGTGTGAGGGTTAGTGTTAGGGTTAGGGTTAGTGTTAGGGTGAGGGTAAGTGTTAGGTTGAGGGTTAGGATTAGCGTGAGGGTTATGGTTATGCTGAGGGTTAGGGTTAGGGTTATGGTTATTGTTAGGTTTAGGGTTAGGGTTACGGTTACCGTGAGGTTGAGGGTGAGGGTTAGGGTTAGTTTAGGGTGTGGTTTAGTGTTAGTGGTAGAGTTAGAATTAGGGTTAGAGTGAGGGTGAGGTTTAGGGGTAGAATTAGGGTTAAGGTGAGGTTTAGGGTGATTTTTAGGGTTAGAGGGAGCGGTAGTGTTAGCGTTAGGGTTAGTGTTAGGGTGAGGGTAAATATTAGGCTGAGGGATAGGGTTAGGTTGAGGGTTAGGGTTAGGGTTTGGGTTATTGTTAGGGTTAGGTTTATACGGGTACGGTAAGGGTGAGGGTGTGGGTTAGGTTTAGGGTTAGGATGAGGTTTAGGTTTCGGTTCATGTTAGAGTTAGGCTTAGGATGAGGGTGAGGTTTAGGGGTAGAGTTAAGGTTAGTGATAGGGTTAGGGATAGGGTGAGGGTTAGGGTTAGGCTTTGGCTTAGGCTTAGGCTTAGGCCGAGCATGAGGGGGAGGGTTAGGGTTCGGGTTAGGGTGAGGTTTAGGTTTAGGATTAGCGTAAGTGTTAGGATGAGGTTTAGGGTTAGGATTAGGTTTAGGGTGAGGGCTAGGATGAGGGTTAGGGTGAGGGTTAGGGTTAGGATAGGGTTATGTATAGGATTTGGGTTAGGGTGAGGGTGAGTGTGAGGGTTAGGTTTGGGTTAGGCTTAGTGGTAGGGTGAGGGTTAGGGTTATGTTTTGGGTTAGGGTGAGGGTGAGGCTGAGGATTAGGTTTAGGTTTAGGGTTTGGTTTAGGGTTAGGGTATGTGTTAGGGTTAGGGTTACGGTTATGGTTACAGTGAGGTTAGGTTTTGTGTTAGGGTTAGGGTTAGGGTTACGGTGAACGTTAGGTTTAGAGTTAGGGTTAGGGTTAAGTTAGGGTTAGGCTGAGGGTGATGGTGAGGCTGAGGATTAGGGTATGGTTAGGGTTATTGTTAGGGTTATGGTTAGGGTGAAGTTTGCAGTGAGGGTGAGGCTGAGGGTGAGGGTGAGGGTTATGGTTAGGGTGAGGGTTACGGTTAGGGTTAATGTTATTGTTAGGGTTAGGGTTAGAGTTACAGTGAGGTTGAGGGTGAGGTTGAGGGTTAGGGTTAGGGTTAGTTTTAGGATTAAGGTTAGGGTTAGGGTTAGGGTCAGGGTGACGTTTAGGGTTAGAGTTAGGTTTGTGAGAGGGTTACGGTGAGTTTTAGGGTTAGGGTTAGTGTTAGGGTTAGGGTGAGGGTGAGGGTTAGGTTGAGGTTTAGAGATATGATTAACTTTAGGACTAGGGTTAGGTTGAGGGTGAGTGTGAGGGTTAGGTTGAGGGTTAGGCTGAGGCTTAGGATTAGGCTGAGGGTGAGGATGGGTGTGAGTATTAGGGTTAGAGTGATGGTTAGGTTTAGGGTTAGGGTTATTGTTAGGGTTAGGGTTAGATTTATGGTGAGGGTGAGGGTGTGGGTGAGGGTTAGGGTTAGGGTTAGGGTGGGGTTTATGGTTAGGGTTTGGGTGAGTGTGAGGTTTAGGGTTAGATATAGGTTTAGGGGGAGGGTTATGGTGAGGGTTAGGTTTAGGGTTAGTGTTAGGGATAGGGTGAGGGTGAGGGTTTGGTCGAGGTTTAGGGTTAGGGTTAGGGTATGGGTTAGGGTTAGTGTTAGGATGAGGGTAAGTGTTAGGGTGAGGGTTTGGGTTTGGGTGAGGGTTATGTTTTGGGTGAGGGTGAGGGTTAGTATTAGGGGTGGGGTTAGGGTTATTGTTAGTGTTATGTTTAAGGTTAAGTTTACGGTTAGGGTGAGGTTGAGGTTGAGGGTTAGGTTTAGGGTTAGGGTGAGGTTTATGGTTCGTGTTCGGGTTAGGGTTAGGGTTAGGGGTAGGGTGAGGGTTTGGGTTATGTTTAGGGTTACGGTGAAGGTGAGGGTTAGGGTGAGGTTTAGGGTTAGGGTGAGGGTTAGGGTGAGGGTGAGGTTTAGAGTTCGACTTAGGGTAAGGGGGAGGGTTAGGTTGAAGGTTAGGGCTAGGGTTATTGTTAGGGTTAGGATTAGGGTGAGGGTTAGGTTGAGGTTTATGGTTAGGGTTATGCTTAGGATTAGGATTACTGTTATGATGAGGATGAGTGTGAGGGTTAGGGTTAGGTTTAGGCTTAGAGTTAGGCTGAGGGTTAAGGTGTAGGTAAGTTTTACGTTTAGGGTTAGGGTTAGGGTGAGGGTTACGGTTAGGTTTAGGGTGAGGGTGAGGGTTCGATTGAGGGTTAGGGTTATGTTGAGGGTTATGGTTAGGGTGACGGTTAGGTTTAGTGTTAGGGTTATTTTTAGGGTTAGGGTTAGGTTTAAGGTGAGGTTGAGGGTGAGGGTTAGGTTTAGGTTTAGGGTGAGGTTTAGTTTTAGGTTTAGGGTTAGGGTTAGGGTTAGGGTGATGGTGAGGTTTAGGGTTAGAGTTAGGGTTAGTGTTAGGGTTAGGTATAAGGTGAGGGTTAGGGTGAGGTTTAGAGTTCGGGTTAGGCTTAGGCTTAGGCTTAGGCTTTGGCCGAGAGTGAGGGTGAGGGTTAGGGTTAGGGTTAGGGTGAGGATTAGGTTTAGGTTTAGGGTGAGGGTTAGGATGAGATTTAGGGTTAGGGTTAGGGCTAGGGTTAGGTTTTGTGTTAGGGTTAGGGTTAGTTTTAGGGTTAGGGTTAGGGTTAGGGTGAGGGTTAGGGTTAGGTTTAGTGCTAGCATTAGGGTGAGGGTGAGGGTTAGGTTGAGGTTTAGGGATAGGGTTAGGGTTAGGATTAGGGTTAGGGTGAGAGTGAGGGTGAGGGTTAGTGTTAGGGTTAGGCTTAGGCTTAGGGTTAGGCTGAGGGTGAGGGTGGGGGTGAGGATTTGGTTTAGGGTGATCGTTAGGTTTAGAGTTAGTGTTATTGTTAGGGTTAGGGTTAGAGTTACGGTGAGGCTGAGGGTGCAGATGAGGGTTAGGGTTAGGGTCAGGGTGAGGTTTAGGGTTAGGTTTAGAGATAGGGTTAGGGTGAGGGTGAGGTTTAGGGTTAGAGTTAGGGTTAGTGATAGGGACAGGCTTAGGGTTAGGCTGAGGGTGAGGGTGGGGTTGAGGATTAGGGTTAGTGTTAGTGTTAGGGTTAGGGTTATAGTTAGGGTTACAGTTAGGTTTAGGGTTCGATTAGTATTAAGTTTAAGGTGAGGGTGAGTGTGAGGGTTAGTGTTATTTTTAGGGTTAGGATTAGGGTTAGGGTGAGGGTGAGTTTTAGGGTTAGGGTTAGATTTAGAGTGAGGTTTAGGGTGAGGGTTAGGGTTAGGGTTAGTTTTAGGGTTAGGTTTGGGGTTAGTGTTAGGATTAGGGTTACTGTGACTGTGAGTGTGAGGCTTAGGGTTAGCGTTAGTGTTAGCCTGAGGCTGAGGTTGAAGTTGAGGGTTAGATTTAGGGTTAGGGTATGGTTTATGTTTAGAGTGATGGTTATAGTGAGGGTTAGGGTTAAGATTAGGCTTAGGGTATGTGCTAGGGTTAGGGATAGGGTTAGGGTTCGGGTTAGGGTGACGTTTAGAGTTAGGTTTAGTGTCAGAGTTTGGGTTGGTGTGAGGGTTTGGGTTAGGGTTAGAGTTACCGTGAGGGTGAGGTTTAGGGTTAGGTTTAGGGTTAGGGTTATTCTTAGGGTTAGTGTTAGGGTTAAGGTTAAGGTAAGGGTAAGGGTGAGGGTGATGTTGAGGGTTATGGTTAGGGTTAGGATGAGGATTAGAGTTAGGGTTAGGGTTAGGGTCAGGGTGAGGTTTAGGGTTAGAGTTAGGGTTAGGGTTAGGGTTAGTGTGAGTGTTAGGGTTAGGGTTAGTGTTACAGTTAGGGTTATGGTGAGGGCTAGTGTGAGGGTGAGGGTTAGGGTTAGTGTTAGGCTTTGGCTTTGGGTTCAGCTGAGGGTGAGGGTGAGGGTTAGGGTGAGGGTGAGGGTGAGATTTAGGGCTAGAGTTACGTTAAGGGTGAGGGTTAGGGTGAGGGTTAGTGTTAGTGTTAGGGTTAGGGTTAGGGTTAGTGTTAGTGTTAGGGTTAGGGTGAGGGTTAGGATGAAGGTAAGGGTTAGGGTTAGGGTTAGTATTAGGATTAGGTTTAGTGTTAGGGTGAGTGCTTGTGTTAGGCTTAGGGTTAGGGTTAGGCTTAGCATTAAGCTGAGGGTGAGGGTGAGGGTTAGGGTAAGCGTTCCGCTTAGGGTTATCATTTGGGTGAGAATTATGGTTCGGGTTAAGTTTAGGGTTAGGATGAGGGTTAGGGTTAGGGTTACAGCGAAGGTGAGGCGTAGGGGTAGGTTGAAGGTTTGGGTTAGTATTAGGGTTAGGGTGAGGGTTAGGATTAGGTTTAGGGTGAGAGTTAGGATGAGGATTAGGTTTAGGATGGTGGTTAGGGTGAGGGCTAGGGTGAGGGTGAGGATTTGGGTTAGTGTTAGGGTGAGGTTTAGGGTTAGGGTGAGGGTTAGGATGAGGGTTAGGGTTACGGTGAGGGTTACGGTTAGGGTTAGAGTGAGGGTTATGTTTAGGATTAGGTTAGGGTGAGGGTTAGGGTTAGGGTTAGGGTGAGTGTTAGGATGAGGATTAGGGTTAGGATTATTTTTAGAGTGAGGGCTAGGGTGAGGGTGAGGGTTAGAATTAGTGTTAAGGTGAGGTTTAGTGTTAGGGTTATGGTGAGGGTTAGGGTTATGGTGAGGGTGAGGGTGAGGGTAAGGGTGATGGTTAGGGTTAGGGTTAGGGTGAGATTTAGGGTCAAGGTTAGGATTTGGATTAGGATGAGTGTGAGGTTTAGGGTTAGATTTATGTTTAGCGGGAGGGTTAGGGTGTGGGTTAGGGTTAGGGTTAGTGTTAGAGTTAGGGTTAGGGTGAGGGTTAGGTTGAGATTTAGGTTTAGGGTTAGGGTTAGTGTTAGAATTACTGTTAGGGTGAGGGTGAGTGTGAGGGTTAGGTTTAGGGTTTGGGTTAGGCTTAGTGTTAGGCTGAGGGTGAGGTTGAGGTGAGGTTTATGGTTAGGGTGAGGGTCGGGGGTAGGTTTAGGGTGAGGGTTAGAATTAGGATTAGGGTTAGCGTGTGGGTAAGGTTTTGCATGAGGTTTAGGGTTACAATTAGGGTTAGGGTGAGGGCTAAGGTGAGGGTGAGGGTTAGCGTTAGGATTAGGGTCAGGTTTAGGGTTAGGGGTAGGGGTAGGGTTAGGGTCAGGGTTAGCGTTTGGGTTACGGTGAAGGTGTGGGTTAGATTTGAGCTGATGGTTAGGGTGAGGACTAAAGTGATGGTGAGGGTTAGGGTTAGGGTTAGGGTTAGGTTGAGACTTAGGTTTAAGGTTAGTGTTAGGATTAGGATTAAGGTTAGGCTGAGGGTGAATGTGAGGGTTAGGGTTAGGGTTAGGCTTAGGCTTAGGGTTAGGCTGAAGGTGAGGGTGGGGATGAGGATTAGGTTTAGAGTGATGGTTCTGGTTATGGTTAGGTTGATGGTTAGGATGAGGGTTAGAGTTAGGATTAGGGTTAGGGTGAGGGCTATGGTGATTGTGAAGTTTAGGGTTAGGTTTAGTCTTAGGCTTAGGGTTAGGCTGAGGCTAAAGGTGAGGGTGAGGGTTAGGGTTAGGGTGATGTTTAGGGTTACGGTTGGGGTGAGTGTTAGGATGAGGGTTAGGTTTAGGGTTAGGGTTAGGGTTAGGGTGACGTTAGGTTTAGGGTGATGGTTAGCGTTAGTGTGAGGGTTAGTGTTAGTATTAGTGTTACTGTTAGGTTGAGGGTAAGTGTTAGGGTAAGGTTTAGGTTTAGGGTGAGGTTTAGGATTAGGGATAGGGTTAGGGTTAGGGTCAACGTGAGGTTTAGGGTTAGAGTTAGTGTTAGGGTGAAGTTTTGGGTTAGGGTTAGGGTTAGGTTTAGTGTTAGGGTTAGGGTTAGGGTGAGGTTTAGTAGGGGGTGAAGGTTAGTGTTAGGGTTAGGATGAGGGTTAGGGTTAGTGTGAGGGTTAGGGTGAGGGTGACAGTAAGGTTAAAGTTGAGGGTTAGGCTGAGAGTGAGGATTACGGTAAGGGTGAGTGTTAGCGTTTGGGTGAGGGTTACGGTTAGGTTTAGGGTGAGGGTGTGGTTTAGATTGAGGATTAATTTTAGGGTTAGTGTGAGGTTTAGGATCAGGGTGAAGGTGGGGGTTAGGATTAGATTTAGGCTTAGGCTTAGGCTTAGGGTAGGGTTATTGTTAGTGTTATGGTTAGCGTTAATTTTGTGGTGAGGGTGAGGCTGAAGGTGAGGGTTAGAGTTAGGGTTAGGGTTAGTGTTATTTTTAGTGTTAGGGCTATAATTACGGTGACGTTGAGGGTGAGGATGAAGTTTAGTGTTAGGGTGAGTTTTAGGGTTAGGGTAAGGGTAAGGGTGAGGGTGAGGTTTAGGGTTAGAGTTAGGGTTAGGGATAGGGTTAGGTTGATGGTTAGGGTTAGGGTTAGGGTTAGTGTGAGGGTTAGATTGAGGATTAGGGTTATGGTTAGGGTTAGTGTGAGGTTTAGGGTGAGGATGAGGGTTAGGGTTAGGTTGAGGGTGAGGGTAGGACTTAGGGTTAGGGTGAGGTCTAGTTTGAGGGTTAGGGTTAGAGTTAGGGTTAGGGTTAGGATCAGGCTTAGAATTAGGGTGAGGGTAGGGTTAGTGTGAGGGTTAGTGTTAGGGTTAGGGTTAGTGTTAGTGTGAGTGTAAGTGTTACGGTGATGTTTAGGGTTAGGGTGAGGGTTATGGTTAGGGTGAGTGTTAGGGTTAGGGTCACGATTATTGTTAGGTTTATTGTTAGGGTTACGGTTACATTGAGGATGAGGGTGAGGGTTAGGGTTAGTGTTAGGGTGAGGTTTAGTGTTAGGGTTAGTGTTAGAGTTAGGGTGAGGGTGAGGGTGAGGTTTAGGGTTAGATATAGGTTTAGAGTGAGGGTTAGGGTGAGGGTTAGGGTTAGGGTGAGGGTTAGGGTGGGGGTGACAGTAAGGGTAAAGATGAGAGTTAGGCTGAGGGTGAGCGTTACAGTAAAGATGAGGGTTAGGGTTAGGGTGAGGTTTAGGTTTAGGGTTAGGGTGAGGGTGAGGGTTAGATTGAGGATTAGTGTTAGGGTTAGTGAGAGGTTGAGGGTTATGATGAGGGTTAGGGTTAGGGTGAGTGGTAGGGTGAGGTTGAGGGTTAGGGTTAGTGTTAGGGTGAGTTTTAGGGTTAGGGTGATTGTTGGGGTTAGTGTGAGCGGTAGTGTTAGCGTTAGGGTGAGTATTAGGTTGAGGCTAAATATTAGGGTGACGTTTAGGTTTAAGGTGAGGGTTATGGTTAGGGTGAGGGTTAGGGTTAGGGTTAGGGTTATTGTTAGTGTTAGTGTTATATGGTTACGGTGAGGGTGAGGGTGTGGTTTAGGGTTAGGTTTAGGATGAGGTTTAGCTTTCGGGTTAGTGTTAGAGTTAGGGTGAGGGTGAGGGTGAATTTTAAGGTTAGAGTTAGGGTTAGTGTTAGAGTTAGGGTGAGGGAGATGGTTAGGGTTAGGCTTAGGCTTAAGCTTAGGCTTAGGCCGAGCATGAGGGGGAGGGATAGGGTTCAGTTTAGGGTGAGATTTAGGGTTAGGGTTAGCGTGAGTGTTAGGATGAGGTTTAGGGTTAGGAATAGGTTTAGGATGAGGGTGAGGGTTAGGGTAAGGACAGGGTTAGGTAGAGGATTTGGGTTAGGGTGAGTGTGAGTGTGAGGGTTAGGGTTATGGTGAGGGTTTGGGGTAGGGTTAAGGTTAAGTTAGGATTAGGCTGAGGGTGAGGGTAGGGGTGAGGATTAGGGTTATGGTTATGGTTATGGTAGGGTTATTGTTAGTTTTATGGTTAGGGTTAAGTTTGCAGTGAGGGTGAGGCTGCTGGACAGGGTTATGGTTAGGGTTAGGGTGAGGGTGAGGGTGAAGGTTAGGTTGAGGTTTAGTGATAGGGTTACATTTAGGACTAGGGTTAGTGTAAGGGTCAGTGTGAGGGTTAGTTTGAGGGTTAGGCTGAGGCTTAGGGTTAGGCTGAGTGTCACGGTGGGGGTGAGGATTAGGGTTAGGGTGATGGTTATGGTTAGGGTTATGGTTATTGTTAGCGTTAGGGTTAAGGTGAGGGTTAGGATGAGCGTTAAGGTTAGGGTTAGGATTATGTTTAGTATGAGGGCTAGGGTGAGAATGAGGGTTAGCGTTAATGTTTGGGTGAGGTTTAAGGTTAGCGTTAGGGTTAGGATGAGGGTTAGGGTTACGGTGAGCGTGAGCGTTAGAGTTAGGGGGAGGGTTAGGGTTAGGATTTGGGTTAGGGTTAGGGTGAGTTTTAGGGTTACATTTAGGGTTAGGGTGAGGGTTAGGTCGAGGGTTAGGGTTAATGTTAGGGTTAAGGTTAGGGTGAGGGTTAGCTTGGGGTTTAGGGTTAGGTTTAGGATTAGGATTAGGGTGAGGGTGAGTGTGAGGGTTAGGCTTAGGCTTAGGCTTAGGCTTAGGGTTAGGCTGAGGGTGTGGGTGGGGGTGAGGATTAGGGTGAGGTTGATGGTTAGGTTTAGGGTGAGGGTTAGGATGAGGGTTAGGTTTAGGATTACGGTTAGGGACAGTGCTAGGGTGAGGGTGAGTTTGTGTGTTAGGGTTAGGTTTAGGGTTAGGCTTTGGGTTAGGCTGAGGGTGAGGTTGAGTTTGAGGGTGAGGGTTAGGGGAAGGGTTAGGATGAGGGTTAGGGTTAGGATTAGAGTTCGGGTAAGGTCTAGGGTGAGGGTGAGGTTTAGGGTTAGCGTTAGGGTGAAGTTTAGGGTTAGGGTTAGGGTGAGTGTGAGGTTTAGGGTTAGAGTGAGGGTTAGGTTCAGGCTGAGGGTGAGCTTTTGGGTTAGGGTTAGTGTTAGGTTTAGGGTTAGGGTTAGGGTGAGGGTTAGTCTGTGGGTGAGGGTTAGGGTTATGTTTAGGATTAGGAATAGTGTTAGGGTTAGGGTGAGTATGAGGTTTAGGGTTTGGGATAGTGTTAGGCTGAGGTTTAGGGTGAGGGTGAGGATTAGGGTTAGGATGTGGGTTAGGGTTAGGGTTATGAGGAGGGTTAGGATGAGGGTTAGTGTTAGGAGTTGGGATAGGGTGAGGGCTATGGTGAGGGTGAGGTTTAGGGTTAGGGTTAGGGTGTGGTTTAAAGTTAGAGTTAAGTTTAGGGTTAGGGTGAGGGTGAGGTTTACGGTTAGAGTTAGGGTTAAGATGAGGCTGAGGTTGAGGGTTAGGGTTAGAGTTAGTATTAGGATTAGGATAAGGGTTAGAGTGAATGTCAGTGTTAGGGTTAGGGTTCGGGTTTGGCTTAGGGTTACATTGACGGTGAGGGTGAGGGTGAGGTTTAGGGTTAGCATTAGGGTTAGGGTGAGGGTGAATGTGTGTGTTAGGGTTAGGTTTAGCGTTAGACTTAGAGTTAGGCTGATGGTGAGGTTGAGGGTGAGGGTTAGGGTTAGTGTGAGGGTTAGGTTAAGAGTTACAGGGAGGGATAGGATGAGGGTTAGGGTTAGGTTGAGGTTTAGGGTTAAGATTAGGGTTAGGGTAAGGGTGAGGGTTAGGGTTAGGGTAAGGGTTACTGTGAGGGTGAGGGTTAGGGTTAGGGTGAGTGTTAGGGTTAGGATTTGTGTTAGGCTGCGGGCTAAGTTTAGGGTGAGGGTTAGGGTAAGGGTTTGGCTTAGGCTTAGGGTTAAGCTGAGGGTGAGGTTGAGGGTGAGCGTTAGGGTTAGGGTTAGTGTAAGTTTTAGTGTTAGGGTTAGGGTTAGAGTTCGGATTAGGGTGAGGGTGAGATTTAGGTGTAGAGTTAGTGTTAGGGTGAGGGTTAGGATTAGGGTGAGGGTTAGGGTGGGGGTGACAGTAAGGTTAAGGAGAGGGTTAGGCTGAGTGTGAGGGTTAGGGTTAGGTTGAGGGTTAGGGTTATGGGTAGGGTGAGGGTGAGGGTTAGATTGAGGATTAGTGTTAAGGTTAGTGCTAGGTTTACCCTCAGGATGAGTGTTAGGGTTAGGGTTAGGTCTAGGTTTAGGTTGAGGTTTAGGGTTACTGTTAGGTTTGGTTTAGGTTTAGGGTGATGGTTAGGGTTAGTGTGAGGCTTAGTGTTCAGGTTACAGTTAGTGATAAGTTGAGGGTAAGTGTTAGGTTTAGGGTGAGGCTCATGGTTAGGGTGAGGGTTAGGGTTAGGGTTAGGGTTTTTGTTAGGTTTAGAGTTAGGGTTACCATTACGGTGAGGGTGAGGGTTAGGGTTAGAGTCAGGGTTTGGATTAGGGTTAGTGTTAGGGTGAGGGTAAGTGTTAGGGTGAGGGTTAGGGTGAAGGTTATGGTTAGGGTGAGGGTCAGGGTTAGGCTTAGGGTTACGTTGACCGTGAGGGTTAGGGTTAGGTTGAGGGTTAGGGTTAGGTTTAGGGTGAGGTTAGGTTTAGGGTTAGTGTGAGGATTAGTGTTAGTGTTAGGGTTAGTGGTAGGGTGAGGGTAAGTGTTAGGGTGAGGTTTAGGGTTAGGGTGAGGATTATGGTTAGGGTGAGGGTTAGGGTTATTGTTAGGGTTAGGGGTAGGGTTAGAGTTAGGGGTAGGGTAAGGGTGAGATTTAGGGTTAGAGTTAGGTTTAGTGTTAGGGTTAGGGTTAGGGTGAGGGTTAGGCTTAGGCTTAGGCTTAGGCTTAGGCTTAGGCTTAGGCCGAGCATGAGGGTGAGGGTTATGGTTCCGGTTAGGGTGAGGTTTAGGTTTATGTTTAGTGTCAGGTTTAGGATGAGGTTTAGGGTTAGGGTTATGGTTAGGTTGAGGGCTAGGGTGAGGGTTAGGGTTAGCGTTAGGGATAGGGTTAGGTTTAGGATTAGGGTTAGGGTGAAGGTGAATGTGAGGCTTAGGGTTAGGTTTAGGTTTAGGCTTAGAGTTAGGGTAAGGTTTAGCGTTAGGGTTTGGTTAGGGTGCAGGTGAGGCTGAGGATTAGGGTTAAGTTTAGGGTTAGATTTAGGGTTAGGTTTAGGGTTAGGGTTAGTGTTATGGTTAGGGTTAGGGTTAGGGTTATGGTGAGGGTTAGGTTTAGGTTTAGGGTTAAGCTGAGGGTGACTCTGTGGGTGAGGATTAGAATTAGGTTTAGGGTTAGGCTTAGGGTTAGGGTTATTGTTAGTGTTATGGTTACGGTTAAGTTTGCTGTAAGGGTGAGGCTGAGGGTGAGGGTTAGGGTTAAGTTTAGGGTTAGGGTTATTGTTAGGTTTAGAGCTACAATTACGGTGAGGTTGAGGGTGAGGGTGAAGGTTAGGGTTAGGGTGAATTTTAGGGTTATGGTTAGGGTTAGGATGAGGGTTAGGGTTAGGGTTAGGGTTAGGTTTAGGATTAGGGTTAGGGTGAGGGTGAGGGTGTGTGTTAGGGTTAGGTTTAGGGTTAGGCTTAGAGTTAGGCTGAGGGTGAGGTTGAAGGTGAGGGTTAGGGTTAGGGTGAGGGCTAGGGTAAGGGTTAGGGGGAGCATTAGGATGAGTGTTAGTATTAGGATTAGATTTAGGGTGAGGGCTAGGCTAAGGGTGAGCTTTAGCTTTAGGTTTAGGGTGAGGGTTAGGGTTAGGGTTAGGGTGAGAGTTAGGGTTCGGGTTAAGTTTAGTGTTAGGTTGAGGGTTAGGGTAAGGGTTATGTTGAGGGTGAGGGTCAGGTTTAGGTTGAGGGTTAGGGTTAGGATTAGGTTTAGGGTGATGGTGAGGGTGAGATTTAGGTTTAGAGTTAGGGTGAGGATTAGGATGAGAGTTAGGATTAGGATTAGGGTTAGGGTGAGGGCTAGGGTGGGGTTGAGGTTTAGGGTTAGAGTTAGGGTTAGGATTAGGGTTATGGTTAGGGTTAGGTTGAGTGTGAGGGTTAGGGTTAGGGTTAGGATTAGGCTTAGGGTTAGGGTTAGGGTAATGGACAGTGTTAGGATTAGGGTAAGGGATAGTGTGTGGGTTAGGATGAGGGTTAGGTTTAGGATTAGGGTAAGGGAGAAGGCTCTGGTGAGGGTTAGGGTAAGGGTTAGGCTCAGCATGAGGTTGAGGGTGAGGGTTAGGTTTAGAGTGATTGTTAGGTTTATGGTTAGGGTGAGGGTTAGGATGAGGTTTAGGGTTAGGGTGAGGATGATGGTAAGGGTAAATTTGAGATTTATGCTGATGGTGAGGTTTAAGATAAAGGTGAGGGTTAGGATGAGGGTTAGGTTTAGGATTAGGGTAAGGGTGAGGTCTCTGGTGAGGGTTAGGGTAAGGGTCAGGGTCAGCATTAGGTTTAGGGTTAGGGTTAGGGTTAGAGTGAGGGCTAGATTGAGGATTAGGGTTAGGGATAGGGTTAGTGTGAGGTTTATGGTGAGGATGAGGGTTAGGGTTAGGGTGAGGTTGAGGGTAGGACTTAGGTTTAGGGTGAGGGCTAGTGTGAGGTTTAGGGTTAGAGTTAGAGTTAGTGTTAGGGTTAGGTTTAGGATTAGGGTGAGGGTTAGGGTTAGTGTGAGGGTTAGTCTTAGGGTTAGCGTTAGTGTTTGGGGGAGGGTAAGTGTTAGGGTGAGGGTTAGGGTTAGGGTAAGGGTTATGGTTAGGCTGAGGGTTAGAGTTAGATTTATGGTTATTGTTAGGTTTAGGGTTAGGTTTAGGGTTAGGGTGAGGTTGAGGGTGAGGGTTAGGTTTAGGGTTAGGGTGAGGTTTAGTGTTAGGGTTAGAGTTAGAGTTAGGGTTAGGGTGAGGGTAAGGTTTAGGGGTAGAATTAGGGTTAGGGTGAGGGTTAGGGTGGGGGTGACAGTAAGAGTAAAGATGAGGGTTAGGATGAGGGTGAGCATTACGATAAAGATGAGGGTAAGCGTTAGGTTTAGTGTTAGGGTGAGGATGAGGATTAGAATGAGGATTAGTGTTAGGGTTAGTGTGAGGTTTAGGGTGAGGATGATAGTTAAGGTTAGTGTGAGCGGTAGTGTTAGCGTTAGGGTTAGTGTTAGGGTGATGGTAAATATTAGGCTTAGGGTTAGGGTTAGGCTGAGGGTTAGGGTTAGGGTTAGGGTTATTGTTAGGGTTAGGTTTATACGGGTACGGTGAGGGTGAGGGTGTGAGTTAGGTTTATGGTTAGGATGAGGTTTAGGTTTCGGGTTCGTGTTAGAGTTAGGCTTAGGGTGAGGGTGAGGTTTAGGGTTAGAGTTAGGGTTAGTGTTAGGGTTAGTGATAGGGTGAGGATTAGGGTTAGGCTTTGGCTTAGGCTTAGTCTTAGGCCGAGCATGAGGGGGAGGGTTAGGGTTTGGGTTAGGGTGAGGTTTAGGGTTAGGTTTAAGTTTAGGGTGAGGGCTAGGGTGAGGATTAGGGTGAGGGTTAGGTTTAGGACAGGGTTAGGTATAGGATTTGGGTTAGGGTGAGGGTGAGTGTGAGGGTTAGGGTTGGGTTAGGCTTATTGTTAGGGTGAGGGTTAGGGTTATGTTTTGGGTTAGGGTGAGGGTGAAGGTGAGGATTAGGTTTAGGTTTAGGTTTTGGTTTAGGGTTAGGGTTTGTGTTAGGGTTAGGGTTAGGGTTAGGGTTAAGTTACGGTTAGGCTGAGGGTGAGGGTGGGGGTGAGGATTAGGGTTATGGTTATGGTTAGGGTTAGGGTTATTGTTAGTGATATGGTTAGGATTAAGTTTGCAGTGAGGGTGAGGCTGAGGGTGAGGGTTATGGTTAGGGTGAAGGTTAGGGTTAGGTTTACTGTTATTGTTAGGGTTAGGGTTAGAGTTACAATGAGGTTGAGGGTGAGGGTTTGGGTTAGGGTTAAGGTTAGTATTAGGATTAAGGTTAGGGTGAGGGTGAGGTTTAGGGTTAGAGTTAGTGTTTGGGGGAGGGTTAGGGTGAGGTTTAGGGTTAGGGTTAGTGTTAGGGTTAGGGTGAGGGTGAGGGTTAGGTTGAGGTTTAGGGATAGGGTTACCTTTAGAACTAGGGTTAGGGTGAGGGTGAGTGTGAGGGTTAGGTTGAGGGTTAGGCTGAGGCTTAGGGTTAGGTTCAGGGTGAGGGTGGGGGTGAGTATTAGGGTTAGGGTGATGGTTAGGGTTAGGGTTAGGGTTATTGTTAGGGTTAGGGTTACAGTTATGGTGAAGGTGAGGGTGTGGGTGAGGGTTAGGGTTAGGGTTAGGGTGGGGTTTAGGGTTATGGTTAGGGTGAGTGTGAGGGTGAGGTTTAGTGTTAGATATAGGTTTAGGGGGAGGGTTAGGGTGAGGGTTAGGTTTAGGGTTATTGTTAGGGTAAGGGTGAGGTTGAGGGTTAGGTTTAGGCTTAGGGTTAGGGTTAAAGTGAGGTTTATGGTTAGGGTTTGAGTGAGGGTTAGAGTTACTGTGAGGGTGGGGTTGCAGGTGAGTGTGAGGGTTAGATTGAGGATTAGTTTTAGGGTTAGAGTGAGGTTTATTATGAGAACGAGGGTTAGGGTAAGGGTGAGTGCTAGGGTGAGGGTGAGGGTTAGGGATAGGGTTAGGTTGAGGTTTAGGGTTAAGGTGGTGGTTAGGGTTAGTGTGAGGGTTGCTGTTAGTATTAGGGTTAGTTTTAGGGTGAGGTTAAGGGTTAGAGTTAGGGTTCGGGTGAGAGTGAGTTTTAGGTTTAGAGTTAGGGTTGGGGGAGGGTTAGGGTGAGGGTTAGGGTTAGGGTTAGTGTTAGTGTTAGGGTTAGGGTTAGGGTGAGGTTGAGTGTGAAGGTTAGGGTTAGGGTTAGGCTTAGGCTTAGGGTTAGGCTGAGGGTGAGGGTGAGGATTAGGGTTAGGGTGAGGTTTAGGGTTAGGATTAGGGTCAGGGATAGGATGAGGTTTAGGGTTAGGATTAGGGTTAGGATGAGGGGTTTAGGATTAGGGTTAGGTTTAGTGTTAGGGTGAGTGTTAGGGTTAGGGTTACGGTGAGGTTGAGGTTTTGGGTTAGGGTGAGGATTAGGTTAGGGTTAGGGTGAGGGTGAGGGTGAGGGTGAGGGTTAGGATTTGGGTTAGGGTTAGGGTTATTGTTAATGTTATGGTTAAGTTTTCGGTGAGGGCGAGGCTGAGGGTGAGGGTTAGGGTTAGGGTTAGGGTTAGGGTGAGGGCTTGGGTTAAGTTTAGGGTTATGGTGAGGGTGAGGGTTAGGGTTAGTGTTAGGGATAGGCTTATTGTTAGGATTAGGGTTAGAGTTATGGTGATTGTGAGGGTGAGGGTGAGGTTTAGGGTTAGGGTGAGGGTGAGGTTTAGGGTTAGAAAAAGGGTTAGGGGGAGAGTTAGGGTTAGGTTTAGTGTTAGGGTTAGGGTTATTGTTAGGGTTAGTGTTAGAGTTATTGTGAGGGTGAGGGTGAGGGTGAGGTTTAGGGTTAGGGTAATGGTGAGATTTAGGGTTAGAGTTAGTGTTAGGGAGACAGTTAGGGTGAGGGTTATCTTAGGTTTAGTGTTAGGGTTAGTTTGAGGTTTAGGGTTAGGTTTAGGTTTAGGTTTAGGATTAGAGTTATGGTGAGGGTGAGTGTGAGGGTTAGGGATAGGTTTAGGCTAAGGCTTAGGGTTAGGCTCTGGGTGAGAGTGGGGTAAGGATTAGATTTTGGCTGATGGTTAGGGTTAGTGTTAGGTTTAGAGTTATGATTAAGGTTAGGGTTAGGATTAGGGTTAGGGTGAGGGCTATGGTAAGGGTTAGGGTTAGTGTGAGGGTTTGGCTTAGGCTTTAGGGTTAGGCTGATGGTGAGATTGAGGGTGAGGGTTAGGGTTAGGGTGATGCTCAGGATTATGGTCAGGGTTAAGGTTAGGATATGGGTTAGGGTTAGGGTGAGGGTTAGTGTCAGGGTGATGGTAAGGGTAAAGCTGAGAGTTAGGCTGAGAGTGAGGATTAATGTAAGGTGTAGGGTTAGGGTTAGGGTTAGGGTTTGGGTGAGGGTGAGGTTAAGATTGATGCTTAGGTTTAGGGTTAGTGTGAGGTTTAGAGTGAGGATGAGGGTTAGGGTTAGGGTGAGGGCTAGGATCAGGGTGAGGGTTAGGGTTAGGCTTAGGGTGAGGTTTAATGTTAGGGTGATGGTTAGGGTTAGTGTGAATGTTAGTGTTAGGGTTAGGGTTAGTGTTAGGGTAGGGTTAGGGTTACAATCATGGTGAGGGTGAGGGTTAAGGTTAGGGTGTGGTTTATGTTTAGGGTTAGGGTTAGAGTTAGGGTTAGGGTGAGGGTGAAGTTTAGGGTTAGATTTAGCGTTAGTGATAGGGTTAGTGTTACGGTGAGGGTCAGTGTGAGGGTTAGGGTTAGGCTTAAGCTTAGGGTTAGGCTTAGGCTTAGACCAAGCGTGAGTGTGAGGGTTAGCGTTAGGGTTAGGGTGAGGGTTAGGTTTAGGGTTACGGTGAGGGTTAGGTTTAGGGTTAGGGTGAGGGTTAGGATGAGGGTGAGGGTTAGGGTTAGGGTTAGCATTACGATTAGGGGTAGTGTTAGGGTGAGTGCTTGGGTTAGGGTTAGGGTTAGGGTTAGTGATAGTGTTAGGGGTAGGGTTAGGGTGAGGGTGACAGTAAGGGTAAAGGTGAGGGTTAGGGTTAGGTTCAGGTTTAGATTGAAGTTGAGTGTGAGGGTTATGTTTAGGGGTAGGGTTACACTTAGGGTTAGGGTGAGAGTTAGTGTTAGTGTTAGGGGTAGGGTTAGGGTGAAGGTGAGCATTAGGGTTAGGATTAGGATTAGGATTAAGTTGAGGGTAAGTGTGAGGGTTAGTGTTAGGGTTAGGGTTAGGGTGAGTGTGCGGGTTAGGGTTAGGGTTAGGGTGAGGTTTAGGGTTAGGGTTAGTGTTAGGGGTAGGGTTAGGGTGAGGGTTAGGATGATGGTGAGGGTTACGGTTAGGGTTAGCATTACGATTAGGGGTAGTGTTAGGGTGAGTGCTTGGGTTAGGCTTAGGTTTAGGATTAGGCTTAGCATTAAGCTGAGGGTGAGGGTGAGGGTTTGGGTTAGGGTGAGAGTTAGGGTGAGGGTGAGGGTTAGGCTTAGGGTTAGGATTAAGATTAGGGTAAGGGTTAGGGTGAGTGTGAGGTTTAGGGTTAGGGTTAGGGTGACAGTATGTATTAGGGTGAGGGTTAGATTTAGTGTGAAGGATATGGTTAGGATGAGGGTTAGGGTTAGGGTTATTGTTAGGGTTAGGATTAGGGTTATGGTTACGGTGAGGGTGAGGGTGAAGGTTAGGTTGAGGTTTAGGTTTAGGGTTAGGGTTAGAGTTAGGGTTAGGGTTAGGGTTAGTGTTAGGTTTATGGTTAGGTTGTGATTTACGGTGAGGTTGAGGGTTAGGGTTAAGGTTAGGATTAGGACTAGGGTTAAGGTGAGGGTGAGTGTGAGGGTTAGGGTTAGCGTTTGGGTTAGCATTAGCGTTAGGGTGAGGGTGAGGATGAGGGTTAGGGTTAGGGTGAGGGTTGGAGTTAGGGTTAGAGTAACGGTTAGGGTGAGGGTTAGGCTTAGGCTTAGGTTTAGGGTGTTGGTTAGGGTGAGGTTGAGGGTTAGGGTGAGGGTTAGGCTGAGGGTTAGGATTAGGGTTAGTGTTAGTGTTAGAGTTGGGGTTAGGCTTAGGCTTAGTGTTAGGTGGAGGGTGAAGGTGAAGGTGAGGTATAGGGTTAGGTGAGGGTGAGGTTTAGGGTTAGATTTAGCATTAGATTGAGAGCTAGTTTGAGGGTTAGGGTTAGGGTTCTTGTTAGGTTTAGGGTGACGGTGTGTGTGAGGGTTATGGTGAGTCTTAGGCTTAAGCTTAGGCTTAAGGCCAAGCGTGAGGTTGAGTGTGAGGGTTAGGGCTAGTGTCAGGGTTAGGGTTCTAGGGTTAGGGTGAGGGTTATGATGAGGTTTAGGGTTAGGATGAGGGTTAGGCTGAGGGCTAGAGAGAGGTGAGGCTTATGGTTAGCGTTAGGGTGAGGTTTAGGGTTTGGGTTATTGTTAGTGTTAGGGTTAGAGTTAAGTTCAGTGTTAGGGTGAGGGTGATGATTAGGTTTAGGGTTAGGGTGAGGTTTAGGGTTAGGGTTAGGGTTAGGGTGAGGGTTAGGGTTAGGATTAGGGTGAGTTTTAGGATGAGGTTTACGGTTAGGATTAGGGTTAGGGTGCGGGCTAGGGTGAGGTTTCGTTTTAAAGTTAGGGTTAGGGGGAGGGTTAGGGGGAGGGTTAGGCTTAGGTTTATTGTTAGGGTTAGGGTGAGGTTTAGGTTGAAGTTTAGGGATAGGTTTAGGGTTAGGATTAGGGTTAGGGTGAGGCTGAGAGTGAGGGTTAGGTCTAGGGTTAGGCTTAGGCTTAGGGTAAGTCTGAGGGTAAGTGTGGGGTTGAGAATTAGGATTAAGGTGATAGTTAGGTTTAGGGTTAGTGTTATTGTTTGGGTTAGGTTTAGAGTTACTGTGTGGGTGAGGGTGCGGGTGAGGTTTAGGATTAGAGTTGGGATTAGGGGGAGAGTTAGGGTGAGGTTTACAGTTAGGGTTAGTGTTAGGGTTTGGGTGAGGTTTAGGATTAGTGTTAGGGCTATTATTATGGTAAGGTTTATGTTTATGGTTATGGTTAGGTTGAGGGTTAGAGTTAGTTTTAGGGTGAGGTTTAGGGTTTGGGTTAGGGTTAGAGTTAGGGTGAGGGTGAGGGTGAGGTTTAGGGTTAGAGTCAGGGTTAGGATCAGCGTTAGGTTGAGGTTTAGGTTTAGGGTTAGGATTAGGGTTAGGGTGAATGTGAGTGTGTGGGTTAGGGTTAGGTTTAGATTTTGGCTTAGGGTTAGGCTAAGTGTGAGGGTCAGGGTTAGGGTTAGTGTTAGGTGTAGGGTTAGGGTTAAGGGTAGGTTAGGGTTAGGGTTAGTGTGAGGGTTAGGGTTAGGGTTAGGGTTAGGGCTAGGATGAGGGTAAGTGTGAGGGTGAGGTTTATGGTTAGGGTGAGTACTATGGTTAGGGTGAGGGTTAGGGTTATTATTAGGGTTAGGGTTAAAGTTAGGGTTAGGGTGAGGGTGAGATTTAGGGTTAGAGTTAGGGTTAGTGTTACGGTTAAGATGAGGTTTAGGGTTAGGGTTAGAGTTAGGGTGAGGGGTAGGGTTAGGTTTAGGATTAGGTTTAGGGTGAGGGTGAGGGTGGGGCTTAGGTTTAGGGTTAAGGTTAGGCTTAGAGTTAGGGTGAAGGTTAGGGTTAGGGTTTAGTTTAGGGTGCAGGTGAGGCTGAGGATTAGGGTAGGTTTAGAGTTAGATTTAGGGTTAGGTTTAGGGTTAGGGTTAGTGTTATGGTTAGGGTTAGGTTTAGGGTTATGGTGAGGGTGAGGGTTAGGGTTAGGCTTAGAGATAGGCTGAGGGTGACTGTGGGGGTGAGGATTAGAGTTAGGGTTAGGCTTAGGGTTAGGGTTATTGTTAGTGTTATGGTTAGGGTTAACTTTGCGGTGAGGGTGAGGCTGCGGATTAGGGTTAGGGTTAGTGTTAGGGTTAGTGTTATTTTTAGGGTTAGGGCTAAAATTAAGGTGAGGTTGAGAGTGAGGGTGAAAGTAAGGGTTAGGATGAGTTTTAGGGTTAGGCTTAGGGTTAGGGTGAGGGTGAGGTTATGGTTAGAGTTAGGGTTAGTGTTAGGGTTAGGGTGAGGTTTCGGGTCAGGGTTAGGTTTGGAGTTATGGTGAGGGTGAGGTTTAGAGTTAGAGTTAGGGTTAGGGTGAGGCTGAGGGTGAGGGTTAGGGTTAGGATTAGTGTTAGGTTTACGGTTAGGATTAGGGTGAGGCTTAGGATGAGGGTGAGGGTTAGGGTGAAGTTTAGGATTAGGATTAGGGTTAGGGTTAGGGTTAGGATTAGCGTTAGGCTTAGGATTAGGCTAAGGGTGAGGTTTAGGGCTAGAGTTAGGGTTACGGACAAGGTTAGTTTTAAGGTTAGGGTTAGGGTTAGGGTTAGGGTGAGAGTTAGGTGGTGTGTTAGGGTTAGGGTTAAGTATAGGATTAGGGTTAGAGTGAGGGGGAGTGTGTGTGTTAGGGTTAGGTTTAGGGTTAGGCTTAGGGTTAGGCTGAGGGTGAGGTTGAGCGTGGGGTTTAGGGTTAGGAGAAGGGTTAAGATGAGGTGTAGGGTTAGGATGAGGGTTAGGGTAAGGGCTAGGGTGAGGGTGAGGTTTAGGTTTATTTTTAGGGTGAAGTTTAGGGTTAGGGTTAGGGTGAGGGTGAGGTTTAGGTTTATAGTTAGGGATAGGGTGAGGCTGAGGTTGAGGGTCAGGGTTAGGGTTAGTGTTAGGTGTAGGGTTAGGGTTAGGGTGAGGGTTAGTCTGAGTTTGAGGATGAGGGTTAGGGTTAGGATTAGGATTAGCATTAGTGTTAGAGTGAGTGTGAGTTTTGGGGTTAGGGCTAGGGTTAGGGTTAGGCTTAGGGTTAGGCTGAGGGTTAGAGTAAGGGTGAGGGTTAGGGTTAGGGTGAGCATTAGGGTTAGGGTTATGGGGAGGGTTAGGATGAAGGTTAGGGTTAGGATTCTGGTTATGGTGAGGTCTAGGGTTAGGGTGAGTGTGAGGGTTAGGGATAGGCTTATGCTTAGGGTTAGTTTGAGGGTGAGGGGGGTCAGGATTAGGGTTAGGGTGATGGTTAGATTTAGGGTTACGGGAAGGGTTAGGATGAGGGTTAGGGTTAGGATTAGGGTTAGGGTGAGGTTGAGGTTTAGGGTTAGTGTTAGGGTGAGAGTTAGTGTTAGGGTTAGGGTGAGAGTAGGATTCGGGTTAAGTTTAGAGTTAGGGTGAGGCTTAGGGTCAGAGTTCCGGTAAGGTTGAGGGTTAGGGTTAGGTTGAGGTTTAGGGTTAAAAGTAGGGTTAGGGTGAGGGTGACGGTTAGGGTTAGGGTAAGGGTTACGGTGAGGGTGAGGGTTAGGGTTAGGTTGAGGTTTAGGGTTACGATTTGTGTTAGGGTGAAGGCTAGGGTGAGGGTGAGGGTTAGGGTTAGGGTTAGTGTGAGGTTTAGTGTTAGGGTTAGGGTTAGAGTTAGGATTAGTTTGAGGGTGAGGTTTAGGGGTAAAGTTAGTGTTAGGGTCAGGGTTAGGCTTAGGGTGAGGGTTAGTGTGGGGGTGACAGTAAGGGAAAGGTGAGGGTTAGGCTGAGGGTGAGGGTTACGGTAAGGGTGAGGGTTAGGGTTAGGGTGAGTGTTAGGGTTAGTGTTAGGGTGAGGGTGAGGGTTAGATTGAGGATTAGTGTTAGGATTAGGGTTAGGGCTAGGGTTAGGTTGAGGTTTAGGGTTAGTGTTAGGGTGAGGTTTAGGTTTAGGGTGATGGTTATGGTTAGTGTGAGTATTAGTGTTCGGGTTACGGTTAGTGTTAAGTTGAGGGTAAGTGTTAGGGTGAGGGTTAGGTTTAGGGTGAGGGTAATGTTTAGGGTGAGGGTTAGGGTTAGGGTGTTTTTTAGGGTTAGGGTTAGGGTTACGGTGAGGGTGAGGGTTAGGTTTAGGGTTAGGATTAGGATTAGGGTTAGGGCTAGGGTGCGGGTAAGTGTTAGTGTGAGAGTTAGGGTGAGGGTGAGGGTTATGGTTACGGTGAGGGTGAGGGTTAGGTTTAGAGTTACCTTGAGCGTGAGTGTTAGGTTTAGGTTGAGGGTTAGGTTTAGGATTAGGGTTAGGGTTAGTGTGAGGGTTAGTGTTACGGTTAGGGTTAGTGGTAGGGTGAGGATAAGTGTTAGGGTGAGGTTTAGGGTTAGGGTGAGGATTATGTTTAGGGTGAGGGTTAGGGTTATTGTTAGGGTTAGTGTTAGGTTTAGAGTTAGTGTAAGGGTGAGGGTGAGATTTAGTGTTAGAATTAGGGTTAGTGTTTGGTTTAGGGTTAGGGTGCGGGTTTGGCTTAGGCTTAGGCTTAGGCTTAGGCTTAGGCCGAGCTTGAGGGTGAGGGTTAGGATTCACGTTAGGGTGAGCGTTAGGGTTATGTTTAGTGTCAGGTTTAGGATGAGGTTTAGGGTTAGGGTTAAGGTTATGGTGAGGGCTAGCGTGAGGGTTAGGGTGAGGGTTAGGGTTAGGGATAGGGGTAGGTTTAGGATTAGGGTTAGGGTGAGGGTGAGTGTGAGGCTTAGGGTTAGGATTAGGGTTAGGCTTAGAGTTAGGGTGAGGGTTAGGTTTCAGGTTTGAGTTTGGGTGCAGGTGAGGCTGAGGATTTGGGTTAGGTTTAGGGTTAGATTTAGGGGTAGGTTTAGGTTTAGGGTTATTTTTAGTGTTAGGGTTTTGGTGAGGGTTAGGTTTAGGTTTAGTGTTAGGCTGAGGGTGACTGTGGGGGTGAGGATTAGAGTTTGGGTTAGGGTTAGGCTTAGTTTTAGCGTTATGTTTAGTGTTATGGGTAGGGTTAAGTTTGCAGTGAGGGTGAGGCTGAGGTTGAGGGTTAGGGTTAGGGTTAGAGTTAGTGTTATTGTTAGGGTTAGGGCTAGAATTACGGTGAGGTTGAGGGTGAGGATGAAGGTTAGGGTTAGGTTGAATTTTAGGGTCAGGGTTAGGGTCAGGGTGCGGGTGAGGTTTAGGGTTAGAGTTAGGGTTAGTGTTAGGGTTAGGGTGAGGTTGCAGGTTAGGGTTAGGGATGGTGTTATGTGAGGGTGAGGTTTAGTGTTAGAGTTAGGGTTAGGGTGAGGCTAAAGTGTAAGCCTTAGGGTTAGGGTTAGTGTTAGGTTTAGGTTTAGGGTTAGGGTGAGGGTTAGGGTTAGAGTTAGGTTTAAGGTTAGGCTTAGGGTTAGGCTGATTGTGAGTGTGAGTGTGAGGGTTAGGGTTAGGATGATGGTTAGGGTTAGGGTTATGGGGAGTGTTAGGATGAATGTTAGGTTTAGGATTAGGGTTAGGGTGAGGTTAGGGTTAGCGTTATGGGGAGTGTTAGGATGAATGTTAGGGTTAGGATTAGGGTTTGGGTGAGGGCTAGGGTGAGGGTGAGTTTTAGGGTTAGGGTTAGGGTTAGGATTAGGGTGAATGTGAGGTTTAGGGTTAGAGTTAGGCTTAAGGTGAGGCTGAGGGTGATGGTGAGGGTTGGGGTTAGGATTAGGATTAGGGTAAGCGTTAGGATGAGTGTGAGGGGATAAGGCTTAGGGTTACACTGAGGGTGAGGTTGAGGGTGAGGGTAAGGGTTAGGATTAGGGTTAGGGTGAGGGTGAGTGTGTGGTAGGGTTAGGCTTAGGGTTAGGGTGAGGGTGAGGTTGAGGGTGAGGGTTAGGGTTAAGGTGATTGTTTGGGTAAGGGTTAGGGGGAGGGTTAGGATGAGGGTTAGGGTCAGGCTTAGGCTTAGGGTTCGGTTGAGGGAGAGGGTCAGGGTGAGGATTAGCTTTAGGTTGAGGGTTAGGTTTAGGGTTAGCTTGAGAGTTAGGATTCAGGTTAAGTTTCGGGTTAGGGTGAGGGTTAGGGCTAGGTTTAGGGTGAGGGTTAGATTTAGGGTGAGGGTGAGGGTTAGGATGAGGATTAGGGTTACGATTAGGGTTAGGTTGAGGGATAGGGTGAGGGTGAGGATTAGGGTTAGCGTTAGGGTAAGGTTTAAGGTTAGGGTTAGGTTTAGGGTGAGGGTTAGGTTGACGGTTAGGGTTACGGTGAGGGTAAGTGTTAAGGTTAGGGTGAGGGTGAGTGTTAGCATTAGGGTTAGGGTTAGGATTAGGTTTAGGGTTAGGATTAGTATTATTGTTAGGGTTAGGGTTAGAGTTATGGTGAGTTTGAGGGTGAGGGTGAGGGTTAGGTTTAGGGTTAGGGTGAGGTTTAGGTTTAGGTGTAGGATTAGGGTTAGTGTGATTGTAAGGTTTAGGGTTAGGTTTAGGGTTAGTTGGAGGGTTAGGTCGAGGGTTAGATTTAGGGTTAGTTTTAGGGTTAAGGTTAGGGTGAGCGTTAGGTTGAGGGTTAGGTTGAGGGTTAGTGTTAGAGTTAGGGCTAGGTTTAGGGTTAGGGTTAGGGTTAAGATGAGGATTAGGGTGAGTGTTAAGGTTAGGGTAAAGGTGAGTTTTAGGGTGAGGTTTTCGATTAGGGTTAGGGTTAGTGTTAGATTGAGGTTTAGGGTTAGGGTTTGGGTTAGGCTTAGAGTTACTGTGACGGTGACAGTCCAGGTGAGTGTGAGGGTTAGGGTTAGGTTTAGGGTTAGGCTTAGGGTTAGGCTTAGGATTAGGCTTAGGGTGAGGGTGCGGATGAGGGTTAGGGTTAGGGTGAGGGTTAGTTTTAGGGTTATGGGGAGGGTTAGGATGAGGGTTAGGGTTAGGATTAGGGTTAGGGTGAGGGCTAGGTTGAGGGTGAGTTTTAGGGTTAGGGTTAGGGTGAGGTTTAGGGTTAGGTTTTGGGATAGGGTTAGAGGTACTGTGAGGGTGAGGGTGCGGGTGAGTGTGAGGGTGAGGGTAGGTTTACGGTTAGTGTTAGGGTGAGAGTTAGGGTTCAGGCTAAGTTTAGAGTTAGGTTGAGGGTTAGGGTTAGGCTTAAGTTGAGCGTGAGGGTTAGGGTTAGGTTGAGGGTTAGGGTTAGGTTTAGGGTTAGGGTGAGTTTCAGAGTTAGGGTTAGGGTGAGGGTTAGGATGAGCTTTAGAGTTAGGATTAGGGTTAGTTTGAGGGTTAGGGTTTGGATTAGGGTTAGGGTGAGTGTGAGGTTTAGAGTTAGAGTTAGTGATGGGGGAGGTTTAGGTTGAGGGTTAGGGTTAGGGTTATTGTTAGGTTAGGGTTAGGGTGAGGGTTAGGGTTAGGATTAGGGTCAGGGTGAGTGTGAGGGTTAGGTTTAGGGTTAGAGTTAGGGTTAGGGTTAGGGATAGGATTAGGGTTAAGGTGAGGGTCAGTGTGCGTGTTAGGGTTAGGTTTAGGCTTAAGCTAAGGGTTAGGCTGAGGGTGAGTTTGAGAGTGAGGGTTAGGGTTAGGGTGAGGGTTAGGGTTAGGTTTAGGGGGAGTATGAGGATGAGGGTCAGGGTTAGGTTTAGTGTTAGGGTAAGGGCTAGGGTGAGGGTGAGGTTTAGGGTTGGGGTTAGGGTGAGATTTAGGTTTAGGGTTTGTGTTAGGGTTAGGTTTAGTTTGAGGTTTAGGGTTAGAGTATGACTGAGGGTGCAGTTTAGTGTTAGGGTTAGTGTTAGGGTTAGGTTGAGGGTTAGGGTGAGGGTGAGGTTTAGGGTTAGGATTAGGATTAGGCTTAGGGTGAGGGTGAGGGTGAGTGTGAGGGTTAGGTTCAGGTTTAGGGTTAGGCTTAGGGTGAGGGTGAGGGTGAGAGTGAGTGTTAGGGTTAGGTTGAGTGTTAGTTTTGGGTTTAGTGTGAGAGTTAGCATTCGGTTAAGTTTAGGGTTAGGGTGAGGATTAGGGTTAGCGTGAGTGCTAGGGTGAGGGTGAGGGTTAGGGTTAGTGTAAGGGTAAGGTTTATGATTAGGGTTAGGATTCGGGTCAGGGTTAGGGTTAGGATTATGGTTAGGGTGAGGGTGAGTGTTAGGATTAGGTTTAGGATTAGGGTTAGGGTTAGGTTTAGGGTTAGGATTATTGTTAGGGTTAGGGTTAGGTTTATACGGTTACTCTGAGGGTGAGGGTGTGGGTTAGGGTTAGGTTTAGGATGAGGTTTATTTTTGGGGTCATGGTTAGAGATAGGGGTAGGGTGAGGGTGAGGTTTAGCATTAGAGTTAGCGTTAGTGTTAGGGTTAGGAATAGGGTGAGGGTTAGGGTTAGGCTTAGGCTTAGGCTTAGGCCTAGGCCGAGCATGAGGTGGAGGGTTAGGGTTCGGGTTATGGTGAGGTTTAGGGTTAGGGTTAGGGTGAGGGCTCGGATGAGGTTTAGGGTTACGATTAGGGTTAGGTTGAGGGCTAGGGTGAGGGTGAGTGTTAGAGTTAGTTTTAGGGTGAGGTTTAGGGTTAGGGTTAGGGTTAGGGTTATGTTGAGTTTTAGGGTTAGAGTTAGGGTTAGGGGGAGGGTTAGATTGAGGGTTAGGGTTAGGTTTAGTGTTAGGTTAGGGTTAGGGTGAGGGTTAGGGTTAGGATTAGGGTCAGGGTGAGGGTGAGGGTTAGGGATAGGTTTAGAGTTAGGGTTAGGGTTAGGGATAGGATTAGGGTCAGGTTGAGGGCCAGTGTGTGTTATGGTTAGGTTTAGGCTTAAGCTTAGGGTTAGGCTGAGGGTGAGTTTGAGAGTGAGGGTTAGGATTAAGGTGAGGGTTAAGGTTAGGTTTAGGGGGAGTGTGAGGATGACGGTCAGGTTTAGGTTTAGTGTTAGTGTAAGGGCTAGGGTGAGGGTGAGGTTTAGGGTTGGGGTTAGGGTGAGGTTTAGGTTTAGGGTTTGTGTTAGGGTTAGGTTTAGTGTGGGGTTTACGATTAGAGTTAGGGTTAGGGTATGCCTGAGGGTGAGGGTTAGGGTTAGGGTTATTGTTAGGGTTAGGGTGAGGGTTAGGGTGAGGGTGAGGTTTAGGGTTAGGGTTAGGATTACTATTAGGGTTGGGGTAAGGGTGAGTGTGAGGGTTAGGGTTAGGGTTAGGGTTAGGCTTCGGGTGAGGGTGAGGGTGAGGGTGAGGGTTAGGGTTAGGTTGAGGGTTAGGTTTAGGTTTAGTGTGAGAGTTAGCATTTGGTTAAGTTTAGGTTTATGGTTAGGATTAGGGTTAGGATTAGGGTTAGGGTGAGTGCTAGGGTTCAGGTGAGGGTTAGGGTTAGTGTTAGGGTAAGGTTTATGGTTAGGGTTAGGGTTTGGGTGAGGGTTAGGGTTAGGATTAGGGTTAGGATGAGGTTGAGTGTTAATATTAAGTTTAGGATTAGGGTTAGGGTCAGGTTTAGGGTTAGGATTAGTGTTATTGTTAGAGTTAGGTTTAGAGTTATGGTAAGGTGAGGGTGAGGGTTAGTAATAGGATTAGTGTTAGGGTTAGGGTGAGTGTGAGGTTTAGGGTTAGAGTTAGGGTTAGGCTAAGTTTTAGGCTGAGAGTGAGGGTGAGGGTGTGGATTATTGTTAGGGTGAGGGTTAGGGTTTTTGTTACGGTGAGGGTTAGGATGAGGGTTTGGTTTAGGATTAGGGTTAGGGTGAGGGCTAGGTTGAGGATGAGGTTTAGGTTTAGGATTAGGGTGAGGTTTAGGGTTAGGGTTAGGGTTAGGGTTAGGGTGAGGCTGAGAGTTAGGGTTAGGTTGAGGCTGAAGTTTAGGTTTAGGGTTAGTGTTAGTGTTAGCGTTAGGGTTATGATGAGGCTGAGGGAGAGGGTGAGGGTTAGGCTTAGTGTTAGGATTAGGATTAGGGTAAGGTATTGGGTGAGTGTGAGGGTTAGGGTTACGGTGACCGTGAGTGTTAGGGTTAGGTTGAGGGTTAGGGTTAGGCTTATGATTAGGGTGAGGGTGAGGGTGAAGGTTAGGGTTTAGGGTATGTCTTAGGGATAGGGTTAGTTTGAGAGTTAGGGTTCGAGTTAAGTTTAGTGTTAGGGTGATTGTTAGTGTTAGGATTACGGTGAGCATGAGGGTTAGGGTTAGGTTGAGGGTTAGGGTTAGGCATAGGATTAGGGTGAGCCTTAGGGTTAGGGTAAAGTTGAGGTTTAGGGTGAGGTTTTGATTACGGTTAGGGTTAGGGTTAGAGTGAGGTTTAGGGTTAGGGTTTGGGTTAGGCTTAGAGTTACTGTGAGGGTGAGGGTGCAGGTGAGTGTGAGGGTTAGGGTTAGGTTTAGGGTTAGGCTTAGGGTTAGGCTTAGGATTAGGCCGAGGGTGAGGGTGGGGATGAGGGTTAGGGTTAGGGTGAGGGTTAGTTTTAGGGTTATGGGGAGGGTTAGGATGAGGGTTAGGGTTAGGATTAGGGTTAGGGTGAGGGCTAGGTTGAGGGTGAGTTTTAGGGTTAGGGTTAGGGTGAGGTTTAGGGTTAGGGTTTGGGATAGGGTTAGAGTTACTGTGAGAGTGAGGGTGCGGTTGAGTGTGAGTGTGAGGGTGAGGTTTAGGGTTAATGTTAGGGTGAGAGTTAGGGTTCAGGTTAAGTTTAGGGTTAGGTTGAGTGTTAGTGTAGGCTTAAGTTGAGCATGAGGGTCAGGGTTAAGTTGAGGGTTAGGGTTAGGTTTAGGGTTAGGGTGAGTTTCAGAGTTAGGGTTACGGTGAGGGTTGGGATGAGGTTTAGAGTTAGGATTAGGGTTAGGTTGAGGGCTAGGGTGAGGGTGAGAGTTAGGGTTAGTGTTAGGGTGAGGTTTAGGTTTAGGGTTAGGTTAGGGTTAGGTTGAGGGTTAGAGTTTGGATTAGGGTTAGGGTGAGTGTGATGTTTAGGGTTAGAATTAGGGTTAGGGGGAGGGTTAGGTTGAGGTTTAGGGTTAGGGTTAGTGTTAGGTTAGGGTTAGGGTGAGGGTTAGGGTTAGGATTATGGTCAGGGTGAGGGTGAGGGTTAGGTTTGGGGTCAGAGTTAGGGTTAGGATTAGGGATAGGATTAGGGTTAGGGTGAGTGTCAGTTTTTTTGTTAGGGTTAGGTTTAGGGTTAAGCTGAGGGTGAGTTTGAGAGTGAGGGTTAGGGTTAGGTTGAGGGTTAGTGTTAGGTTTAGGGGGAGTGTGAGGATGAGGGTCAGGGTTAGGTTTAGTGTTAGTGTAAGGGCTAGGGTGAGGGTGAGGTTTAGGGTTTAGGGTTTTTGTTAGGGTTAGGTTTAGTGTGAGGATTAGTGTTAGAGTTAGGGTTAGGATAAGGCTGAGGGTGAGGGTTAGGGTTACGGTTCGTGTTAGGGTTAGGTTGAGGGTTAGGGTGAGGGTGAGGTTTAGGGTTAGGGTTAGGATTAGGATTAGGGTTAGGGTTAGGGTGAGTGTGAGGGTTAGGGTTAGGGTTAGCATTAGGCTTAGGGTGAGGGTGAGGGTGAGGGTGAGGGTTAGGGTTAGGTTGAGGGTTAGGTTTAGGTTTAGTGTGAGAGTTATCTTTAGGTTTAGTTTAGGTTTAGGGTGAGGATTAGGGTTAGGATTAGCGTTAGGGTGAGTGCTAGCTTGAGGGTGAGGGTTAGGGTTAGTTTTAGGGTAAGGTTTATGGTTAGGGTTATGGTTCGGGTGAGGGTTAGTGTTAGGATTAGGGTTAGGTTGAGGGTGAGTGTTAGGATTAGGTTTAGGATTAGTGTTAGGGTTTGTTTTAGGGTTGGGATTAGTGTTATTGTTAGAGTTAGGGTTAGAGTTATGGTGAGGGTGAGGGTGAGGGTTAGTAATAGGATTAGTGTTAGGGTTAGGGTGAGTGTGAGTTTTAAGTTTAGGGTTAGGGTTAGGCTAAGTTTTAGGCTGAGGGTGATGGTGAGGGTGCGGATTATTGTTATGGTGAGGGTTAGGGTTATTGTTAGGTTGAGGGTTAGGATGAGGTTTAGAATTAGTATTAGGGTTAGGTTGAGGGGTAGGGTGAGGGTGAGAGTTAGGGTTAGTGTTAGGGTGAGGGTTAGGGTTAGGGTTAGGGTTAGGTTGAGGGTTAGTGTTTGGATTAGGGTTAGGGTGAGTGTGAGGTTTAGGGTTAGAGTTAGGTTTAGGGGGAGGGTTAGGTTGAGGGTTAGATTTAGGGTTAGTGTTAGTGTTAGGGTTAGGGTTATTGTTAGTGTTATGGTTAGGGTTAAATTTGCAGTGAGGTTGAGGCTGAGGTTGAGGGTTATGATTAGGGTTAGGGTGAGTGTTAGGGTTACTCTTATTTTTCGGTTTAGGGTTAGAATTACAGTGAAGTTGAGGGTGAGGGTGAGGGTTAGGGTTAGAATGAGGTTTAGGATTAGGGTTAGGGTTAGGGTGAAGGTGAGGTTTAGGGTTAGAGTTAGGGTTTGGGGGTGGGATAGGGTGAGGTTTAGGGTTAGGGTTAGTGTTAGGGTTAGGGTGAGTGTGAGGGTTAGTTTGAGGTTTTGGGATAGGGTTACGTTTAGGTTTAGGTTTAGGGTGAGCGTGAGTGTGTGGGTTAGGTTGAGGGTTAGACTTAGGCTTAGGTTTAGGGTAAGGGTCAGGGTGGTGGTGAGGATTAGGGTTAGGGAGATGGTTAGGGTTAGGGTTAGTGTTATTGTTAGGGTAAGGGTTAGAGTTATGATGAGGGTGAGGGTGCTGGTGAGAGTTAGGTTTAGGGCTAGTGTGGGATTTAGGGTTAGGGTGTGAGTTAGGGTTAGAGTTACTGTGAGGGTGAGGGTGCGGTTGAGTGTGAGGGTTAGGGTTAGTTTTAGGGTTAGGATTAGGCTAAGGGCTAGGGAGACGTTTAGGGTTAGGTTTGTAGTGAGATTTAGGGGTAGGGTTAGATTTAGGGTTAGGGTGATGTGAGGTTTAGGGTTAGATTTAGGGTTAGGGTGAGGCTGAGGGTGAGGGTTAGGGTTCGGATTAGTGTTAGGGTTAGGTTAGGGTTAGGGTGAGGTTAGGGGGAGGGTGAGGTTTAGGGTTAGGGTTAGGATTAGTGTTAGGGTTTGGGTGAGTGTGAGGGATAGGGTTAGGGTTAGGGTGAGGGTTAGGGTTAGGGATAGGGTGAGAGTTAGGGTTCTGATAAGTTTAGGGTTAGGGTGAGGATTAGGGTTAGGATTAGGTTTAGGTTTGGGGCTAGGGTGATGGTGAGGGTGAGGGTTAGTTTTAGGGTAAGGTTTACGGATAGGGTTAGGGTTTGGGTGAGGGTTAGGATGAGGGATAGCGTTACGGTGAGGGTGAGGGTTAGGGGTAGGTTGATGGTTAGGTTTAGGATTAGGGTTAGGGTGAGGGTGAGTGTTAGGATTTTTGTTAGGATTAGGATTTGGATTACGGTTAGGGTGAGTGTGAGGTTTAGGGTTAGGGTTAGGGTTAGGCTTAGGTTTAGTCTGAGGGTGATGGTGAGGGTGAGGGTTATTGTTAGGGTGAGGGTTAGGGTTAGGGTTAGGGTGAGAGTTAGGGTTCGGGTTAAGTTTAGGGTTAGAGGTTTAGGGTAAGGGTTACAGTGTGGGTTAGGGTTCATGTTAGTGTGAGTTGTAGGATGAGGGTTAGGGTTAGGATTAGTCTTAGATTGAGGGCTAGGGTGAGGGTGAGTTTTAGGGTTAGCGTTAGGGTGACGTTTAGGTTTAGGTTTAGGGTTAGGGTAAGGGTGAGGGTAAGGTTTAATGTTAGAGATAGGGTTAGGGTGAGGCTGAGGGTGAAGGTTAGGGTTAGTGTTAGTGTTAGATTTAGGGTTTTGGTGAGTGTTAGCCTTGGTGTTAGGAATAGGATTAGGGTAAGGGTTAGGGTGAGTGTAAGGGTTAGTGTCACGGTGAGCGTGAGTGTTAGGGTTAGGTTGAGGGTTAGGGTTAGGCTTACGATTAGGGTGAGGGTGAGAGTGAGGATTAGGGTTAGGGTAAGGGTTAGGGGTAGGGTTAGAGTGAGAGTTAGGGTTCGAGTTTAGGGTTAGGGTGTGATTTAGGGTTAGGATTACGTTGAGTTTGAAGGTTAGGCTTAGTTTGAGGGTTAGGGTTAGGCTTAGGATTAGGGTGAGGGTTAGGTTTAGGGTTAGGCTGAGGTTTAGGGTGAGGTTTTGGATTACGGTTAGGGTTAGTGTTAGGGTGAGGGTGAGGTTTTGGGTTAGAGTTAGGTTAAGGGGCAGGGTTAGGCAGAGTTTTTGGGTTAGAGTTAGTGTTATGGTTAGGGTGAGGGTTAGGGTTTGGGTTAGGGTTATTGTTAGTGTTATGGTTAGGGTTAAGTTTGTGGTGAGGGCGAGGCTGAGGGTGGGAGTTATGTTTAGTGTTAGGTTTAGAGTGAGGTTTAGGGTTAGGGTTAGGGTACGGGTTAGGGTGAGTGTGAGGTTTAGGGTTAGATTTAGGGTTTGGGTTAGGATTACCGTTAGGGTGAGGGTTAGGGTGAAGGCTAGGGTGTCGTTGAGGGTTATGGTAAGTGTTAGGGTTAAGGTTAGGGTGAGGGTTAGGTTGAGGTTAAGGGTTAGGGTTAGGGTTAGTGTTAGGATTAGGGTTAGGGTGAGGGTTAGTGTGAGGGTTAGGCTTAGGATTAGGCTTAGGCTTAGGGTAAGGCTGAGAGTGAGTGTGGGGGTGTGGATTAGGGTTAGGGTGATTGTTAGGTTTAGGCTTAGGGTGAGGGTTAGGATGAGAGTTAGGGTTAGGATTAGGATTAAGGTGAGGGCTTGGGTGAGGGTGAGGGTTAGGGTAAGTGTTAGGCTTAGGCTTAGGCTGAGAATGAGGTTGAGGGTGAGGGTTAGGGTTAAGGTGAGATTTAGTGTTAGGGTTACGGTTAGAGTTAGGATTCGGGTGAGGGTGAGGTTCAGGGGTAGATTTAGGGTTAGGGTGAGTGTTAGGCTTAGGGTGACAGTTAAGGTGGGAGTGATGGTAAGGTAAAGGTGAGGGTTAGGCTGAGTGTGAGGGTTATTGAATGGGTTAGCGTTAGTGTTACGGGGAGGGATAGGATTAGGCTGAGTGTGAGGGTGAGGGTTAGATTGAGGATTAGTGTTAGGGTTCGTGTGAGGTTTAGGGTGAGGATGAGGGTTAGGGTTAGGGTAAGGCCTAAGGTGAGGATGAGGGTTACGGTTAGTGTTAGGGTGCAGTTTAGGGTTAGGGTTAGGGTTTGGATTAATGTTAGAGTTAGGCTTAAGGTGAGGGTTAGGGTGAGGTGAGGTTTAGGGTTAAGGTTAGGATTAGGATTAGGTTTAGGGTTAGGGTAAGTGTGACTTTTAGGGTTAGGGGTAGGGTTAGGCTTAGGGTGATGGTGAGGGTGAGGGTTATTGTTAGGGTGAGGGTTAGGCTTAGGCTTAGGGTGAGAGATAGGGTTCCGGTTATGTTTAGGTTTAGAATGAGTATTGGGTAAGGGTTACAGTGAGGGTGAGGGTTAGTGTTAGGTTGAGGTTTTGGGTTAGGGTTTGGTTTAGGGTGAGGGTGAGGGTGAGGGTAAGGGTTAGGGTTAGTTTTAGGGTAAGGGTTAGGATGAGGGTTAGGGTTAGGATTAGGGTTAGGGTTAGGGTGGGGGTTAGGGTTAAAGTTATTGTTAGGGTTAGGGTTAGAGTTAAGGTTAGGGTGAGGGTGAGGGTGAGGGTTAGGTTTAGGGTGAGGTGTACAGTGAGGTTTAGGGTTAGGGTTATGGTTAGAGTTAGCGTGAGGGTGAGGTTTAGGGGTAGAGTTAGGGTTAGGGGGAGGGTAAGAGTCAGGTTTAGGTTTAGGGTTTGGGTGAGGATGAGGGTTAGGTTGAGTTTTAGGGATATGGTTAGGTTTAGGATTAGGTATCATGTGAGGGTGAGTGTGAGGGTTAGGGTGATGGTTAGGCTTAGGGTGAGGGTTAGGCTGAGGGTGAGGGTGGGGGTGACGATTAGGGTTAGGGGGATAGTAAGGGTTAGGGTTAGTATTATTGTTAGGGTTAGAATTAGAGTTACTGTGAGGGTGAGGTTGGCGGTGAGGGTTAGGGTTAGGGTTAGGGTGGGGTTTAGGTTTAGGGTTAGTGTTAGGTTAGTGTGAGGTTGAGGGTTAGGTTGAGGTTTAGGGTTAGGGTTAGGGTTATTGTGAGGGTTAGGGTTAGGGTTAGAGTTAGTGTTAGGGTTACGGTAAGTGTTAGGGTGAGGGTTTGGGTTAGGGTGAGGGTTCTGTTTAGGGTGAGTGTTAGAGTTAGGTTTATTGTTAGGGTTAGGGTTAGGGTTAAGGTTACGTTGAGGGTGAGGATTAGGGTTGGGGTTAGGATGAGGTTTAGGTTTAGGGTTAGTGTTACAATTAGGGTTAGGGTGAGAGTGAGGTTTAAGGTTAGAGTTAGGGTTAGTGTTAGGGTTAGAGTGAGGGCTAGGGTGAGGGTTAGGGTTAGGGTGAGGGTGAGGGTTAGGATGAGGTTTAGGGTTAGGATTAGGGTTAGGGTTAGGGCTAGGGTAAGGGTTAGGGTTAGGGTTAGGGTTTGGGTTAGGGTGAGGTTGAGGCTGAGGATTAGGGTTTGGTTAAGGGTTAGGGTTAGGGTTAGTTTTAGGGTTAGGTTTAGGGTTAGGGTTAGGTTTAGCGTTAGGTTTTGGCTGAGGTTGAGGGTGGTGGTGAGGATTAGGGTTAGGTTTACGGTTCTGGTTATTGTTAGTGTTATAGTTAGGGTTAATTTTGCAGTGAGGTTGAGTTTGAGGTTGAGTGTTATGGTTAGACATTGGGTTATGGTTAGGGTTAGTGTTATTGTTAGGGTTAGGTTTACAGTTACGGTGAGCTTGAGGGTGAGGGTGAGAGTTAGTGTTAGGATGAGGTTTAGGGTGAGATTTGGGGTTAGGTTTAGGGTTAGGGTTAGGGTGAGTGTGAGGTTTAGGGTTAGAGTTAGTTTTAGGGGGAGGGTTAGGGTGAAGTTCAGGGTTAGGGTTAGTGTTAGGGTTAGGGAGAGCGGCAGGGTTAGGATGTGGTTTAGGGATAGGTTTAGGGTTAGGATTAGGGTTAGGGTGTGGGTGAGTGTAAGGGTTAGGGTGTAAGGGTTAGGCTTAAGCTTAGGGTTAGGCTGAGAGTGAGGATGAGGGTGAGATTTAGGGTTAAAATTAGGGTGGGGTTTAGGGTTAGGGTTAGGGTTAGGGTTTGGGTGAGGGTGAGGTTTCAGTTTAGATATAGGGTTAGGGGGGTGGTTAGGGTGAGGGTTATGGTTAGGGTTAGTTTTAGGGTTAGGGTGAGGGTGAGGGTTAGGTTTAGGGTTAGGATTAGGTTTAGGGTGAGGGTGAACGTGTGTGTTAGGTTTAGGTTTAGGGTTAGGCTTAGGATTAGGCTGAGGGTGAATTTGAGGTTGAGGGTTAGGGTTAGGGTGAGGGTTAGTGTTCGGGTTAAGTTTAGGGTTAGGGTGAGGGTTGGGGTAAGGGTTATGGTGAGGGCGAGGGTTAGCGTTAGGTTGAGTGTTAGGGTTAGGGTTAGGGTGCGTGTGAGGGTGAGGGTTAGGGTTAGGGTGAGGGTTAGGATGAGTGTTAGGGTTAGAGTTAGAATTAGGTTGAGTCTGAGGGTGAGGGTTAGGGTGAGGGTTAGTGTTAGATTTAGGGTTAGGGTGAGGGTGAATGTGAGGGTGAAGGTTAGGGTTAGGGTTAGGGCGAGGTTTCGGGTTAGTGTTATGATTAGGGTTAGGATGAGGGTGAGGTTTAGGGGTAGAGTTAGGGTTAGGGTGAGGGTTAGGGTGAGGGTTAGGGTGAGGGTTAGGGTTAGGGTGAGGGTTAGGGAGGGGGTGATGTGGAGGGTAATTGTGAGGTTTAGGCTGAGTGTGAGTTTTACCATAAGGGTGATGGTTAGGGTGAGGATGAGGGTTAAGTTTAGCGTGAGTGTTAGGGTGAGGGTGAAGGTTAGGGTTAGGGTGAGGGTTAGGGTTAGGTTTAGGGAGAAAGATAGGGTTTGGGTTAAATTTAGGGTTAGGGTTAGGGTTCGGGTGAGGGCTAGGGTTAGTATGAGGGTTAGGATAAGGATTAGGGTTATGATTAATGTTAGGGTGTGGGCTAGGGTGATGGTGATTTTTAGGGTTAGTGTTTGGGTGAGGTTTAGTGTTAGGGTTAGGGTTAGGGTGAGTGTTAGGATGAGAGTTAGTGTTACCATGACGTTAGGGTTAGGGTTATGGTGAGGGTGAGGGTTAGAATTAGGTGTAGGGTGAGGGTGAGTGTTAGGATTAGGGTTAGTGTTAATTTAGGTTTAGGATTAGTGTTATTGTTAGGGTTAGGGTTAGACTTACAGTGAGGGTGAGGGTGAGGGTGAGGGTTAGGGTTAGGGTGAGGGTTAGGATTGGGGTTATGGGGAGGGTTATGATGAGGGTTAGGTTTAGGATTAGGTTTAGGGTGAGGGTTATGCTTACGGAAGGGTGAGGGTTAGGGTTAGGGTTAGGATTAGGGTTAGGGTTAGGGTTATTGTTAGGGTTAGGGTTAGGGTTATGGTTACGGTGAGGGTGAGGGTTAGGGTTACGTTTAGGGTGAGGTTTTTAGTGTTAGGGTTAGGGTTAGAGTTAGGGTTAGGGTGATGGTGATGTTTAGGGGTAGAGTTAGGTTTACAGTGCGGGTCAACATGAGGGTTAGGGTTACGGTGAGGGTTAAGGTGGGGGTGATGGTAAGGGTAAAGATGAGGATTAGGCCTAGGGTGAGGGTTATGGTAAGGGTGAGGGTTACGGTTAGGGTGAGGATGAGAGTTAGGGTTAGGGTGAGTGCTAGGGTGAGGGTGAGGACTAGGTTTAGTGTTAGGGTGAGGTTAGGGTTAGTGAGGGGTATGGTTAGGTTAAGGATAGGGTTAGGTTCAGGTTTAGTGTTAGGGTTAGGTTTAGGGTCAGGGGAGGGTTAAGGTTATGGTTAGGGTTATTGTTAGGGTTAGGGTTAGGATGAGGTTTAGGTTTAGGGTCCGGGCTAGAGTTAGGCTTAGGGTAAGGGTGAGGTTTAGGGTTAGAGTTAGCGTTAGTGTTAGGGTTAGGGTTAGCAAGAGGGTTCGGTTTAGGGTTAGGCTTAGGCTTTGGTTTAGTCTTAGGCCCAGCATGTGGGTGAGGGTTAGGGTTAGGGTTACGGTGAGGGTAATCGATACGGAAGGGTGAGGGTTTGGGTTAGGGTGAGGGTTAGGGTTAGAATTAGGGTTAGGGTGAGGGTGAGGGTTAGGATTAAGGTTAGGGTTAGGGTTATTGTTAGGGTTATGGTTAGGGTTACGGTGAGGGTGACGGTTAGGGTTAAGTTTATGGTGAGGTTTTTAGTGTTAGTGTTAGTGTTAGGGTTAGGGTTAGGGTGAGGTTTCAGGGTAGAGTTAGGGTTAGGGTTATGGTTAGGGTGAGGGTTAGGGTTAGGGTGAGGGTTAAGGTGGGGTGACGGTAAGGGTAAAGATGAGGGTTAGGCCTAGGGTGAGGGTTATGGTAAGGGTGAGGGTTAGGGTTAGGGTTAGGATTAGGGTGAGAGTCAGTGTTCAGGTTAAGTTTAGGGTTAGGGTGAGGTTTAGGGTGAGGATGAGGGTTAGAGTTAGGGTGAGGACTAGGGTGAGAGGGAGGATTAGGATTAGTGTTAGGGTGAGGTTAGGGTTAGGGTGAGGGTTATGGTTATGGTTATGGTTATGGTTAGGGTTAGGTTTAGTGATAGGGTTAGGGGTAGGATTAGGGTAGGGTTAAGGTTAGGGTTAGGGTTATTGTTAGGGTTAGGGTTAGGATGAGGTTTAGGTTTAGAGTTAGGTTTAGTGTTAGGGTTAGGGTAATGGTGAGGTTTAGGGTTAGAGTTAGGTTTAGTGTTAGGGTTAGGGTTAGGGTGAGGTTTAGGGTCAGGGTTAGGCTTCGGCTTTGGTTTAGGCTTAGGCCCAGCATGTGTGTGAGGGTTAGGGTGTGGTTTAGGGTGAGGATTAATGTTAGGGTTCAGGTGAGGTTTAGGATGATTTTTAGGGTTAGGATTAGAGTTACGGTGAGGGCAAGGGATAGGGTTAGGATGATTATTCGGGTTAGGGATAGGGTTAGATTTAGGATTAGGGTTAGTGTGAGGGTTAGGGTTAGCATTAGGGTTAGGCTTAGGGTTAAGGTGAGGGTTAGGGTTAGGGTTTGGTTAGGGTGAGGGTGAGGCTGAGGAGTAGGGTTAGGTTGAGGTTTAGGTTTAGGGTTAGGTTTAGGGTTAGTTTTAGTGTTATGTTTAGTGTTAAGGTTAAGTTTAGGGTTAGGATTAGTGTTATTGTTAGGGTTAGGGTTACAGTTAAGGTGAGGTTGAGGGTGAGGGTGAGGTTTAGGTTTAGGGTGAAGTTTAGGTTTAGGGTAATGGTTAGGGTTAGGGTGAGGTTTAGGGTTAGAGTTAGATTGAGGGGGGAGGGTTAGGGTGAAATTGAGGGCTAGGTTTAGTGTTAGGGTTAGGGTGAGGGTGAGGTATAATTTGAGGTTTAAGGATAGGGGTAGGTTTAGGATTAGTGTTAGGGGGATGGTGAGTGTGAGGGTTAGGGTGAGGGTTAGGCTTAGGCTCAGGTTTAGGCTGAGGGTGACGGTGGGGGTAAGTATTAAAGTTAGGGTGATGATTAGGGTTAGGGTTAGTGCTGTTCTTAGGTTTAGGGTTAGAGTTACAGTGAGGTTGAGGTTGGGAGTGAGGGTTAGCGTTAGGGTTAGGGTGGGGTTTAGGGTTAGGCTTAGTGTTAGGGTTAGGGTGAGGTTTAGGGTTAGATATAGGGTTAGGGTGAGGGTTATGGTGATGGTTAGGGTTAGGGTTAGTGTTAGGGTTAGGGTGAGGGTAAGGGTTAGGTTTAGGTTTAGGGTTAGGCTTAGTTTTAGGCTGAGGGTGATGGTGAGGGTGAGGGTTAGGGTTAGGGTGAGGGTTAGGGTAAGGGTTATGGGGAGGGTTATGATGAGGGTTAGGGTTAGGATTAGGGTTAGGTTGAGGGTTAGGATTACGGAAGGGGGAGGGTTAGGTTTAGGGTGAGGGTTAGGGTTAGGATTAGGGTTAGGGTGAGGGTGAGGTTTAGTATTAGGTTGAGGGTTAGTGTTATTTTTAAGGTTAGTGTTAGGGTGATGGTTACGGTGAGGGTGAGGGTTAGGGTTAAGCTTAGGGTGAGGTTTATAGTGTTAGGGTTAGGGTTAGAGTTAGGGTTAGGGCGAGGGTGAGGTTTAGGGGTAGAGTTAGGGTTAGGGTGAGTGTTAGGATGAGGTTTAGGTTTAGGGTGAGGGTTAAGGTGGGGGTGACTGTAAGGGTCAAGATGAGGGTTAGGCCTAGGTTGAGCGTTATGGTAAGGGAGAGGGTTAGGGTTAGGGTGAGGGTTAGGGTGAGAGTTATTGTTCAGGGTAAGTTGAGGGTTAGGATGAGGTTTAGGGTGAGGGTGTGAGTTAGGGTTAGGGTTAGGGCCAGTGTGAGTGTGAGGATTGGGGTTAGTGTTAGGGTGAGGTTAGGGCTAGGGTGAGGGTTATGGTTATGTTTATGGTTAGCGTTAGGTTTCGGTTTAGTGTTAGGGTTAGGGGTAGCGTTAGGGTAGGGTTAAGGTTAGGGTTAGCGTTATTGTTAGGGTTAGGGTTAGGATGACGTTTAGGTTTAGGGTTAGGGTTAGAGTTAGGGTTAGGGCAAGGGTGAGGTTTAGGGTTAGAGTTAGGGTTAGTGTTAGGGTTAGGGCTAGGGTGAGGGTTAGGGTTAGGTTTAGGCTTAGGCTTTGGTTTAGGCTTAGGCCCAGTTTGTGGGTGAGGGTAAGGTTTAGGTTTAGGGTGAGGGTTAGGGTTAGGTCGAGGGTTAGTATTATTGGTAGGTTTAGTTTTAGATTTGCGGTGAGGTTGAGGCTGAGGTTTAGGGTTAAGGTTAGGGTGAGGTTTTTAGTGTTAGGGTTAGTGTTAGAGGTAAGGTTAGGGTGAGGGTGAGGTTTAGGGGTAGAGGTAGGGTTAGGGTGAGGTTTAGTGTGAGGGTTAGGGTTAGGGTGAATGTTAGGGTTAGGGGTAGGGTGAGAGTGAAGGATAGATTGAGGATTAGTGTTCGGTTAGTGTGAGGTTTAGGGTGAGGATGAGGGTCAGGGTTAGGGTGAGGGTTAGGTTTAGGATTAGGGTGAGGTTTAGGGTTAGGGTGATGGTTAGTGTTAGTGTGAGTGTTTGTGTTAGGATTAGGGTTAGTGTTAGGGTGAGTGTAAGTGTTAGGGTGAGGGTTTGTGTGAGGATGAGGGTTATGGTAAGGGTGAGGGTTAGGATTAGTGTTAGGGTTACTGTTAGGGTTAGGGTTAGAATTTGGGTTGCATTGAGGATGAGGGTGAGGGTTAGGGTTAGTGTTACTGTGAGGTTTAGGGCTTGGGTTAGGGTAGAGTTAGGTTTAGGGTGAGGGTGAAGTTTAGGGTTAGACTTAGGGTTATGGTGAGGGTTAGGATGAGGGTTAGGTTTAGGGTTAGTTTTATGGTTTGGTTAGTGTTAGGCTTGGGCTTAGGACGAGCATGTGGGTGAGGGTTAGGGTTAGGGTTAGGGTGAAGGTTAGGTTTAGGGTTATGGTGAATGTTTGGATGATGTTTATCGTTAGGATTATGTTTAGGGTGAAGGCTAGTGTGAGGCTTTGGGTGAGGGTTAGTGTTAGGTATAGTATTAGGTTTAGGATTAGGGTTAGGGTGAGTGTGAGTGTGAGGGTTAGGGTTAGGGTTTGGCTTAGGTTTAGGGTTACCGTTATGGTTATGGTTAGGGTTAGGGTGAGAGTAAGGCTGAGGATTAGGGTTAGGTTTAGGGTTACGGTTAGGGTTAGTGATATTGTTAGGGTTAGGGTTAGAGTTACGGTGAGGGGGAGGGTGAGGGTTAGGATTAGGATTAGATTGGGGTTTAGGGTTAGGGTTAGGGTTAGTGTTAGTGTGAGGGTGAGGTTTAGGGTTAGATATAGGGTTAGGAGGAGGGTTAGCGTGAGGGTTATGGTGAGGGTCAGTGTTAGGGTTTGTGTTAGGGGGAGGGGGAGGCTGAGGATTAGTGTTAGGTTTAGGGTTTGGTTTAGGGTTACAGTTTGTGTTAGGTTTAGGGTTAGGGTTAGGGTTACGGTGAGGGTTAGGATTTGGGTTAGGGTTAAGTTAGGGTCAGGCTGAGGGTGAAGGTGGGGGTGAGGATTAGGTTTATGGTTATGGTTAGGGTTAGGGTTATTGTTAGTGTTATGTTTAGGGTTAAGTTTGCAGTGATGGTGAGGCTGAGGGTGAGGGTTTGGTTAGGGTTAGGGTGAGGGTTAGGGTTACTGTTATTTTTAGGGTTACGGTTAGAATTACAGTGTGGTTAAGTTTGAGGGTGAGGGTTAGGGTTAGGGTTAGAATGAGGTTTAGGATTATGTTTAGGGTTAGGGTGAGGGTGAGGGTGAGGGTGAGGTTTAGGGTTAGATTTAGGGTTTGGGGTAGGGTTAGGGTGAGGTTTAGCGTTAGGGTTAGAGTTAGGGTGAGGGTGAGGTTTAGGTTGAGGTTTAGCGATAGGGCTACATTTAGGTTTAGGCTTTGGGTGAGCGTGAGTGTGTGGGTTAGGTGGAGAGTTAGGCTTAGTCTTAGGGTTAGGCTGAGTGTCAGGATGGGGTTGAGGATTAGGGTTAGGGTGATGTTTAGGGTTAGGGTTAGTGTTATTGTTAGGGTAAGGGTTAGAGTTACAGTGAGGGTGAGGGTGCTGGTGAGAGTTAGGGTTAGGGTGGGGTTAGGGTTAGGGTTAGAGTTAAGGTGAGGGTGAGGGTTAGGGTTAGTACTAGCGTTAAGGTTAGAGTAAGTTGTAGGCTTAGGTTTTGAGTTAGGGTTAGAGTTACTGTGAGGGTGAGGGTGCGATTGAGTGTGAGGGTTAGGGTTAGGTTTAGATTTATGGTTAGGGTTAGGGTGAGGGCTAGGGAGAGGTTTAGGGTTAGAGTTAGGGTTAGGTTTCGGGGTAGGGTTAGATTTAGGGTTAGGGTGAGTGTGAGGTTTAGGGTTAGATTTAGTGTTAGGGTGAGGATGAGGGTGAGGTTTAGGGTTAGGGTTAGTGTGAGGCTGAGGTTTAGGATTAGGATTAGGGTGAGGTTTAGGGTGAGGGTGAGGTTTAGGGTTAGGGTTAGGCTTAGGGTTAGGGTTAAGGTGAGTGGAGGGTTATGTTTAGGGTTAGGGTTAGGGTTAGTGTTAGGGTTAGGGTTAGGATTAGGGTTAGGTTTAGGGTGAGTGTGAGGGTTAGGGATAGGGTTAGGGTGAGAGTTAGGGTTAGGGTTAGGGTGAGAGTTATGGTTCAGTTATGTTTAGGTTTATGGTGAGGATTAGGGTTAGGATTAGTTTTAGGGTGGGAGCTAGGGGGATGGTGAGGGTTATGGTTAGTTTTAGGGTAAGGTTTACGGTTAGGATTAGGGTTCGGGTGAGGGTTAGGATGAGGGTTAGTGTTACAGTGAGGGTGAGGGTTAGGCTTAGGTTGAGGTTTAGGGTAAGGCTTAGGCTTAGGGTCAGGCTGAGCATGAGGTTGAGAGTGAGGGTTAGTGTTAGGGTGCTGTGTAGGTTTTAGGTTAAGGTGATTGTAAGGATGAGATTTAGGGTTAGGGTGAGGTTTAGGGTAATTATGATGGTAAGAGTAATGGTGAGGTTTAGGCTGAGGTTGAGGTTTAAGAGAAGGGTGAGGGTTAGGGTAAAGTTTAGGGTTAGGGTTAGGGTGAGGGTTAGATTGAGGATTCGGTTTAGGGTTAGTTTGAGGTTTAGGGTGAGGATGAGGGTTAGGGTTAGGGTGAGGGTGAGCATTAGAATTAAGTTTAGGGTGAGGGCTAGGGTGAGGTTGAGGGTTAGGGTTAGGGTTAGGCTGAGGGTTAGGGTGATTGTTAGGGTGAGTTTTAGGGTTAGTGGTAGGGTTAGGTTTAGGGTTAGGGTTAGGGATAGGGTCAGGGTTATGGTGAGGCTTAGTGTTAGGGATAGGGTTAGGCTTAGGGTTAGGCTGAATGTGAGGGTGGGGGTGAGTATTAGCGTTAGGGTTAGTTTTAGGGTTATCGTTAGTGCTATGGTTAGGGTTAAGTTTGCCGTGAGGTTGAGGCTGAGGGTGAGAGTTATGGTGAGGGTTAGGGTTAGGTTTTAATGTTATTGTTAGGGTTAGGGTTAGAGTTATGTTTAGGTTGAGGGTGAGGGTGAGGGTTAGGGTTAAGTTGAGGTTTAGGGTTAGGGTTAGGTTTAGGGTGAGGGTAAGGGTAAGGGTTAGGGTATGGATGTGGTTTAGGTTTGAGTTAGGGTTAGGGGGAGTGTTAGGGTGAGGTTTAAGTTTTGGGGTAGTGTTAAGGTTAGGGTGAGGGTGAGGGTGAGTGTTAGGTTGAGGTTTAGGGTTAGGGTTAGGTTTAGTGTTAGGGTTAGGGTGAGGGTTAGGGTGAGGGTTAGGCTTAGACTTTGGGTTAGGCTGAGAGTGAGGGTTGGGGTGAGGATAGGGGTTAGGTTGATGGTTAGGGTTAGTGTTAGTGTTATTTTTAGGGTTAGGGTTAGGGTTATGGTGAAGGTGAGGGTGCAGGTGAGGTTTCGGGTTACGGTTAATGTGGGCTTTAATGTTAGTGTTAGGGTGAGGGTGAGGGTTAGATTGAGGATTAGTGTTAGGGTTACTTTGAGTTTTACCGTGAGGATTAGTGTTGGGGTTAGGGTTAGTGCTAGGGTTAGGTTGAGGTTTAGGGTTAGTGTTAGTGTGAGGCTTAGGGTTCGGGTTACGGTTAGTGTTAAGGTGAGGGTAAGTGTTAGGGTGAGGGTTAGGTTTAGGGTGAGGGTAATGGTTAGGGTGAGGGTTAGGTTTAGGGTGAGGGTAATGGTTAGGGTGAGGGTTAGGTTTAGGGTTTTTGTTAGGATTATGGTTAGGGTTACGGTTACTGTGAGGGTGAGTGTTAGGGATAGGGTTAGGATTAGTATTAGGGTTAGTGTTAGGGTAAGGGTAAGTGTTAGGGTGAGGGATAGGGTTAGGGTGAGGTTTATGATTAGGGTGAGGGTCAGGGTTAGGGTTAGGGTTACATTGAGCGTTAGGGTTAGGGTTAGGTTGAGGGTTAGTGTTAGGGTTAGGGTTAGGGTGAGTTTAGGGTTAGGGTTATTGTGAGGGTTAGTGTTAGGGTTAAGATTAGGGGTAGGGTGAGGGTAAGTGTTAGGGTGAGCTTTAGGGTTAGGGTGAGGATTATGGTTAGGGTGAGTAGGGTTATTGTTAGGGGTAGGTTTAGGGTTAGAGTTAGGGTTAGGGTGAGGGTGATATTAAGGGTTAGAGTTAGGGTGAGTGTTAGGATTAGGGTGAGGTTTAGGGTTAGGGTTAGGCTTAGGCTTAGGCCGAGCATGAGGGTGAGGTTTAGGGTGCGGGTTAGGGTTAGGGTTAGGCTTATGGTTAGTGTCAGGTTTGGATGAGGTTTAGGGTTAGGGTGAGGGCTAGGGTAAGGGTTAGGGTGAGGGTTAAAGTTAGGGATAGGGTTAGGTTTAGGATTAGGGTTAGGGTGAGGGTGATTGTGAGGCATAAGGTTAGGGTTAGGATTAGGCTTAGAGTTAGGGTGAGGGTTAGGGTTAGAGTTTGGGTTAGGGTGCAGGTGAGACTGAGGATTAGGTTTAGGTTTAGGGTTAGATTTAGGGTTAGGTTTATGGTTAGTGTCAGTGTTAGGTTTAGGGTTACAGTGAGGGTTAGGGTAAGGGTTAAGTTTAGGCTTAGGGTTAGGCTGAGGGTGTCTGTGGGGGAGAGAATTAGAGCTAGGGTTAGGCTTAGGCTTAGGGTTAGGTTTATTGTTAGTGCTATGGTTAGGTTTAAGTTTGCAGTGAGGGTGAGGCTGAGGGAAAGGGTGAGGGTTAGGGTTAGAGTTAGGGTTAGTGTTATTGTTAGGGTTAGGGCTAGAGTTACGTTGAGGTTGAGGGTGAGGGTGAATGTTAGGGTTAGGGTGAGTTTTAGGGTTACGGTTAGCGTTAGGGCAAGGGTGAGTTTTAGGGTGAGGGTGAGGTTTAATGTTAGGGTTAGGGTGAGAGTTAGGGTAGGGTTAGGGTGAGAGAAAGATTCAAGTTAAGTTTAAGGTTAGAGTGTGGGTTAGGGTAAGGGTTACGGTGAGGTTGAGGGTTAGGGTCAGTTTGAGATTTAGGGTTAAGATTAGATTTAGTGTTAGGGTGAGGGTTAGGGTAAGGTTTACGGTGAGGGTGAGGTTAGGTTTAGGGTTAGAGTTAGGATTTATGTTAGGGTGAGGGCTAGGGTGAGGCTGAGGGTTAGGGTAAAGGTTTGGCTTAGGCTTAGGTTTAAGCTGAGCGTGAGGTTGAGGGTGATGGTTAGGGTTAGGGTTAGTGTGAGGTTTAGTGTTAGGGTTAGGGTTAGAGTTAGCATTAGGGTGAGGTTTAGGGGTAGAGTTAGTGTTAGGGTGAGGTTAGGCTTAGGGTGAGGGTTGGGTTGTGGGTGACTGTAAGGGTAAGGTGAGGGTTAGGCTGAGGGTGAGGGTCACGGTAATGGTGAGAGTTAGGGTTAGGGTTAGGGTTAGGGTGAGGGTGAGGTTTAGATTGATGATTAGTGTTAGCTTTAGTGTGAGGTTTACCGTGAGGATGAGTATTAGGTTTAGGGCTAGGGTTAGGTTGAGGTTTAGGGTTAGTGTTAGCGTGAGGTTTAGGGTTAGGGTGATTGTTAGATTTAGTGTGAGGCTTAGTGTTCGGGTTAAGGTTAGTGTTAAGGTGAGAGTAAGTGTTAGTGTGAGGGTTAGGTTTAGGGTGAGGGTAATGATTAGGGTGAGGTTTAGGGTTAGGGTTAGGGTTTTTGTTAGGTTTAGGGTTAGGGTTGTTGTTAGTGTTAGGGTTAGGGTTCCGGTTAAGTTGAGGGTGAGGGTTAGGATTAGAGTTAGTGTTAGGGTGAGGGTAAGTGTTAGGGTGAGTGATAGGGTTAGAGTGAGGGTTATGGTAAGGGTGAGGGTCAAGGTTAGGTTTAGGGTTACTTTGAGAGTGAGGGTTAGGGTTATGTTGAGGTTTAGGGTTAGGGTTAAGGTTAGGGTGAGTTTAGGGTTAGGGTTTTTGTGAGGGTTAGTGTTAGGGTTAAGATTAGGGGTCGGATGAGGGTAAGTGTTAGGGTGAGGTTTAGGGTTAGGGTGAGGATTATGGTTAGGTTGAGGGTTAGGGTTATTGTTAGGGTTAGAGTTAGGTTTCGATTTAGGGTTAAGGTGAGGGTGAGATTTAGGGTTAGAGTGAGGTTTAGTTTTAGGGTTATTGTTAGGGTGAGGGTTAGGGTTAGGTTTAGGCTTAGGCTTAGGCTTAGGCCGAGCATGAGGGTGAGGGTTAGGGTTCGCGTTAGGGTTATGGTTAGTGTCAGGTTTAGGATGAGGTTTAGGGTTAAGTTTAGGGTTAGGGTGAGGGCTAGGCTGAGGGTTAGGGTTAAGGATTGGGTTAGGTTTAGGGTTACGGTTAGGGTGAGGGTGAGTGTGAGGCTTAGGGTTAGGGTTAGGTTTAGGCTTAGAGCTAGGGTGAGGGTTTTGGTTAGGGTTTGGGTTAGGGTTAGGGTTAGGCTTACGGTGAGGGTCAGGGTTAGGTTAGGGTTAGTCTTAGGATTAGGCATATTGTTAGTGTTATGGTTAGGTTTAAGTTTGCAGTGAGGGTGAGGCTGAGGGTGAGGGTGAGATTTAGGGTTAGGGTTAGGGTTAGTGTTATTGTTAGGGTTAGGGCTAGAGTTACGGTGAGGTTGAGGGTGAGGTTGAAGGTTAGGGTTAGGGTGAGTTTTAGGGTTAGGGTTAGTGTTAGGGTGAGGGTGAGGTTTAGGTTTAGAGTTAGGCTTAGGGTTAGGGTTAGGGTTAGGGTGAGGTTTCAGGTTAGGGTTAGGTTTGGGGTTATGGTAAAGGTGAGGTTTATGGTTAGAATTAGGGTGAGGGTGAGGCTGAGGGTGAGGGTTAGGGTTAGGGTTAGTGTTAGCTTTAGGGTTAGGGTTAGGGTGAGATTTAGGGTGAGGGTGAGGGTAGGAGTTAAGGTTAGGATTAGGATTAGTGTCAGGGTTAGGGTGAGTGTGAGGTCTAGGGTTAGTGTTAGGATTAGGGTTAGGCTTAGGTTTAGTCTGAGGGTGAGGTTGAGTGTGAGGGTTAAGGTTAGGGTTAAGGTGAGGGTTAGGGTTAGGCTTAGGCTTAGGGTTAGGGTGAGGGAGAGGGCGAGTGTGAGGGTTAGCTTTAGGTTGAGGGTTAGGGTTAGGGTTAGCTTGAGAGTTAGGGTTCAAGTTATGTTTAGGGTTAGGGTTAGGGTTAGGGTGAGGGTTAGGATTAGAGTTAGGGTGAGGGTTAGGATTAGGATTACGGTTACAATTAGGGTTAGGATGAGGGCTAGGGTGAGGGTGAGGATTAGGGTTAGTGTTAGGATAAGGTTTAAGGTTAAGTTGAGGTTTAGAGTGAGGGTTAGTATTAGGGTTAAGGTTACGGTGAGGGTGAAGTTTAGGGTTAGGGTGAGGGTTAGGGTTAGGATTAGGGTTATGGTGAGGGTGAGTTTTAGCATTAGGGTTAGGGTTAGGGTTAGGTTTAGGGTTAGGATTAGTGTTATTGTTAGGGTTAGGATTAGAGTTAAGGTGAGGGTGAGGGTGGGGGTGAGGGTGAGGGTTAGTTTCAGGGTTAGGGTGAGGTTTCAGTTTAGGGTTTGGATTAGGGTTAGGGTGAGTGTGAGGTTTAGGGTTAGGTTTCGGGTTAGTTGGAGCGTTGGGTCGAGGGTTAGGGTTAGTTTTAGGGTTAAAGTTAGGGTGAGGCTTAGGTTGAGTTTTAGGGTTAATTTTAGATTTACGGTTAAGATTAGGGTTAGGCTGAGGGTGAGTGTTAGTGTTAGGGTTAGGCTTAGGCTTAGGGTTAGGCTGAGGGTGAGGGTGGGTTGAGGATTAGAGTTAGGGTGATGGTTAGGGCTAGGGTTAGGGTGAGGGTTAGGATGACGTTTAGCGTTAGGATTAGGGTTAGGGTGAGGGCTAGGGTGAGGGTGTGGGTAGGGTAAGTGTTAGGCTTAGGCTTAAGCTTAGGGTTAGGCTGAGGGTGAGGGTGGGGGTGAGGATTAGAGTTAGGCTGATTGTTAGGGTTAGGGTTTGTGTGAGGGTTAGGATGTTGGTTAGGGTTAGGATTAGGGTTAGGGTGAGGGTTAGGGTGAGGGTGTGGGTAGGGTTAGTGTTAGGCTTAAGCTTAGGGTTAGGCTTAGATTTTGGTTGAGGATAAGGGATGGGGTTAGGGATAGGGTGTGTTTTAATGTTAGGGTTAGGGTTAGAGTTAGGGTTAGGGTGATGGTGAGGTTTAGGGGTAGAGTTAGTCTTAGGGTGAGTGTTAGGGTTAGGGTGAGGGTTAGGTTGTGGTTGACGGTAAGGGTAAAGGAGAGCGTTAGGTGAGGTTGAGGTTGAGGGTGATGGTAAGGGTGAGGGTGAGGGTTAGGGTTAGGGTTAGGGTTAGGGTTAGGGTTAGAGTCAGGGTGAGGGTTAGATTGAGGATAAGTGTTCGGGTTAGTGTGAGGTTTAGGGTGAGGATGAGGGTTAGGGTTAGGTTGAGGGCTAAGGTGAGGGTGAGGATTAGGGTTAGTGTTAGGGTGAGATTTAAGGTTAGGTGATGTTTAGGTTTAGTGTGAGTGTTAGTGTTAGGGTTAGGGTTAGTGTTAGGGTGAGGGTAAGTGCTAGGGTGAGCTTAGGTTTAGGGTGAGGATTATGGTTAGGTTGAGGGTTAGGGTTAGGTTTAGCGTTATTGTTAGTGTTAGGGTTAGGGTTACGGTTATGGTGAGGTTGAGGGTGAGGGTTAGGGTTAGGGTTAAGATTAGGATTAGGGTTAGTGTTAGGGTGAAGATAAGTGTTAGGATGAGGGTTAGGGTAAGGGTGAGGATTATGGTTAGGGTTAGGGTTACGTTGAGCGTAAGGGTTACTGTTTGGTTGAGGGTTAGGTTTAGGGTTAGGGTTAGGGTGAGGTTAGGGTTAGGTTTAGTGTGAGGTTTCGTGTTTGGGTTAGGGTTAGTGTTAATGTGATGGTAAGTGTTAGGTTCAGGATTTGGGTTAGGGTGAGGGTTATGGTTACATTGAGGTTAAGGATAGGGTTATTGTTAGGGTTATGTTAAGGGTTAAGGTTACGGTGTGGGTGAGGGTGAGGGTTAGGTTTAGGGTTAGGGTGAGGGTTAGGGTTAGGGATAGGGTGAGAGTTAGTGTTCGGTTTAAGTTTAGTGTTAGGTTGAGGTTTAGGGTGAGGGTTATGTTGAGGGTGAGGGTTAGGGTTAGGTTGAGGGTTAGGGTAACGATTAGGTTTAGGGTGAGGGTGAGGGTGAGGGTTAGGGTTAGTGTTAGGGTGAGGATTAGGATGAGGGTTAGGGTTAGGATTAGGGTTAGGGTTAGGGTTAGCGTGAGTGTGAGGTTTAGGAATAGGGTTAGGGTTAGCCTTAGGTTTAGGCTGACAGTGAGGGTGAGGGTGTGGGTTAGGCTTAGGGTGAGGGTTAGGGGTGGGGTTAGGGTGAAAGTTAGGGTTCAGTTTAAGTTTAGGGTTAGGGTAAGTGTTAGGGTTAGGATTACGGTGAGCATGATGATTAGGGTTAGGTTGAGGGTTAGGCTTAGGTTTAGGATTAGGGTGAGGGTTAGGGTTAGGGTGAGGGTTAGGATGAGGATTAGGGTTAGGGTTAGGATTATGTTTAGGGTGAGGGCTAGGGTCAGGGTGAGGTTTAGGGATAGAGTTTGGTTTAGGATGAGGGTCAGGGTTACTGTGAGGGTGAGGTTTAGGGTTAGGGTGAGGGTTAGGGTTTAGGATTTGGGTTAGGGTTAGGATGAGTTTAGGGTTAGATTTAGGGTTAGGGGGAGGTTTATGTCGAGGGTTAGGGTTAGGATTAGTGTTAGGGATAAGGTTAGGGTGAGGTTTAGCTTGAGGTTTAGGGTTAGGTTTAGGATTAGGGTTAGGGTGAGTGTGAGCGTGAAGTTTAGGGTTAGCGTTAGGCTTAGGCTTAGGTTTATGCTGGGGATGAGGGTGTGGATGAAGATTAGGGTTAGGGTGATGGTTAGGGTTAGGGTTAGTGTGAGGGTTAGGATGATGGTTAGGTTTAGGATTAGGGTTAGAGAGAGGGCTAGGGTGAGGGTTAGGGTAAGGTTTAGGCCTAGGCTGAGTGTTAGGCTGAGGGTGAGATTGAGGGTGAGGGTTAGGGTTAGGGTGATGGTTAGGTTTAAGGTTAAGGTGAGGGTTAGGATGACGTTTCGGGTCAGGATGAGGATGATGGTAAGGGTAAAGGTGTGGTTTAGGCTGAGGGTGAGGGTTAAGATAAGTGTGAGGGTTAGGGTTAGGTTTAGGGCTAGGGTAAGTGCTAGCATTAGGCTGAGGCTTAAATTGAGTATTAGGGTTAGGGTTAGTTTGAGTGTTAGTGTTAGTGTTAGGGTTAGTGTTAGGGGGAGGGTTATTGTTAGGGTGAGGTTTAGGGTTAGGGTTATTGTTATGGTTATGGTTAGGGTTATGGTTATGGTGACCTTGAGCATGAGGGTTAGGGTTAGGGTTAGGGTGAGGTTTAGGGTTAGGGTTAGGGTTAGAGTTAGGGTTAGGGTGAGGTTGAGGTTTAGAGGTAGATTTAGGTTTAGGGTGAGGGTTAGGGTGAGGGTTATGTTTAGTGTGCGGGATATGGTGAGGGTGACGGTAAGGTTAAGGTGAGGATTAGGCTGAGGGTGAGGGTTACGATAAGGGTGAGGGTTAGGTTTAGGGTGAGGGTTAGTGTTAGAGTTAGGGTGAGGGTGAGGGTTAGATTGAGGATTAGTGTTAGAGTTAGTGTGAGGTTTAGTGTGAGGATGAGGGTTAGGGTTAGGGTGAGGGCTAGGGTGAGGGTGCGGGTTAGGTTTAGTGTTAGGGTGAGGTTTAGGGTTAGGTTGATGGTTAGGGTTAGTGTGAGCGTTAGTGTTAGCGTTAGGGTTAGTGTTAGTGTGAGGGTAAGTTTTAAGGGTGAGGTTAGGTTTAGGGTGAGGGTAATGGTTAGGGTGAGAGTTAGGGTTAGGGTTAGGGTTTTTGTTAGATTTAAGGTTAGGGTTAAGGTTACAGTGAGGGTGAGGGTTAGGGTTAGGGTTAGGATTAGGATTAGGTTTGGTGTTAGGGTGAGGGTAAGTGTTAGGGTGAGGGTTAGGTTTAGGGTGAGGGTTAGGGTTAGGGTGAGGGTTAGGATGAGGATCAGGGTTACGATTAGGGTTAGGTTGAGGGCTAGGTTCAGGGTGAGGATTAGAGTTAGTGTTAGGGTAAGGATTAAGGTTAGGGTTAGGTTTTGGGTGAGGGTTAGGATGAAGGTTAGGGTTACCGTGAGGGTGAGGGTTAGGGTTAGGGTAAGGGTTAGGATGAGGGTTAGGGTTAGGATTAGGGTTAGGGTGAGGGCTAGGTTGAGGGTGTGGTTTAGGTTAAGTGTTAGGCTTAGACTTAGGGTTAGGCTGAGTGGTTGGTTGAGGATAAGGATTAGGGTTAGTTTTAGGGTGAGATTTAGTGTTAGGGTAGGGTTAGAGTTAGGGTGATGGTGAGGGTGAGGTTTAGGGGTAGAGTTAGTGTTAGGGTGAGGGTTAGGGTTAGGTTGAGGGTTAGGGTGGGGGTTATGGTAAGGGTAAAGATGATGGTTAGACTGAGGGTTAGGGTTATTGTAAGGGTGAGAGTTAAGGTTAGGGTGAGCGTTAGGGATAGGGTTAGAGTGAGGGTAAGGGTTAGATTGAGTATAAGTGTTAGGGTTAGTGTGAGGTTTAGGGTGAGGATGAGCGTTAGGGTTATGATGAGATCTAAGGTGAGGGTGAGGTTTAGGGTTAGTTTTAGGGTGAGGTTTAGGGTTAGGGTGACGGTTAGGGTTAGTGTGAGGGTTAGTGTTAGGGTTAGGGTTAGTGTTAGGGTGATGGTAAGTGTTAGGATGAGGGTTAGGGTTAGGGTGAGGGTTAGGGTGAGGTTCGGGTTAGCGTTAGGGGGAGGGTTAGGATTAGGGTTAGGGTGAGGGTTAGGATGAGGATTAGGGTTACGATTAGGGTTAGGTTGAGGGCTAGGGTCAGGTTGAGGATTAGGGTTAGTGTTAGGGTAAGGTTTAAAGTTAGGGTTAGGTTTAGGGTGAGGGTTAGGATGAAGGTTAGGGTTACCATGACGGTGAGGGTTAGGGTTAGGATTAGGGTTAGGGTGAGGGTGAGTGTTAGCATTAGGCTTAGGGTTAGGGTTACGTTTAGGGTTAGGATTAGTGTTAATTTTAGTGTTAGTTTTAGAGTAATGGTGAGGGTGATGGTGAGGGTGAGGGTGAGGGTTAGGATTAGGGTTAGGGTTATTGTTAGGGTTAGAGTGAGCTTAAGGTTTAGGGGTTGGGTTAGGGTTAGAGTTATGGTGAGGTTGAGGGTGTGGGTGAGTGTGAGGGTTAGGGTTAGGTTTAGGTTTAGTATTAGGGCTAGGGTGAGGGCTAGGGTGAGGGTGAGGTTTAGGGTTAGAGTTAGGGTGAGGTTTAGTGTTAGGGTTAGGTTTAGGGTTAGGGTGAGTATGAGGTTTAGGGTTAGAGTTAGGGTTAGGGTGAGGCTGAGGGTGAGGGTTAGGGTTAGGGTTAGGGTTACTCTTATGTTTAGGGTTAGGGTGAGGGTGAGGTTTAGGGTTTGGGTTAGGATTAGGCTTAGGGTTAGGGTTAGGGTGAGTGTGAGGTTTAGGGTTAGGGTTAGGCTTAGGTTTAGGGTTAGGCTGAGGGTGAGGATGAGGTTGAGGGTTAGGTTTAGGGTGAGGGTTAGGGTTAGGTTTATGGTGAGAGTTAGGGTTCGGTTAATTTTAATGTTGGGGTGAGGATGAGGGTTAGGATTAGGGTTAGGGTGAGGACTATGGTGAGGGTGAGGGTTAGGGTTAGTGCTAGGGTACGGTTTAGGTTTAGGATTAGGGTTCGGATGAGGGTTAGGGTTACAGTGAGGGTGAGGGTTAGAGTTAGCTTGAGGGTTAGGGTTAGTTTTATTGTTAGGGTGAGGGTGAGTGTTAGGATTATGGTTAGGATTAAGGTTAAGGTTAGGTTTAGGTTTAAGATTAGTGTTATTGTTAGGGTTAGGTTTAGAGTTATGGTGAGGGTGAGGTTGAGTGTGAGGGTGATGATTAGTGTTAGGGTTAGGGTCAGGTTTAGTGTTAGGGTTAGGATTAGGATTAGCATGAGGGCGAGATTTAGTTTTAGCTATAGGGTTAGGGGGAGGGTTACTTTGAAGGTTAGGGTTAGGGTTAGTGTTAGGGTTAGGGTCAGGTTTAGGGTTAGGTTGAGGTTTAGGGTAAGGGTGAGTGTTAGGGTTAGAGTTAGGCTTAAGTTTAGGATTAGGCTGAGGGTGAGGTTGGGGGTGAGGATTAGGGTTAGGGTGATGGTTAGGAGGAGGGTTAGGGTTAGGATTAGGGTTAGGCTGAGGGTGAGGGTGAGGTTATTGTTAGGGTGAGGGATAGGGTTAGGGTTAATTTTGGGGTTAGGTTGAGGGTTAGGGTAAGGGTTACGGTGAGGGTGAGGGTTAGGGTTAGGTTGAGGGTTAGGATTTGGATTAGGGTTAGGGTGAGTGTGACAGTGAGGGTTCGGTTTGGTGTTAGGGTGAGGGTTATGGTTAGGATTAGGGTTAGGGTAAGAGCTAGGGTGAGGTGAGGTTTAGGGTTAGGGTTAGTGTGAGGTTTGGGTTTAAGATTAGTGTTAGGTTTAGGATGAGGTTAAGGTTTAGGGTTAGAGTTAGGGTTAGGTTGTGGCTGAGGGTGAGGGTTAGGGTTAGGGTTAGTGTTAGAGTTAGGTTTATGGTGAGGGTTAGGGTGAGAGTGAGGGTTAGGCTTCGTGTTAGGATTAGGATTAGGGTAAGGTTTAGCATGAGGGTGAGGGTGAGGTGAGGGTGAGGGTTAGGGATAGGGTAAGGGTTAGGGGTAGGGTTAGTTTGAGATTTAGGGTTCGGGTTAAGTTTAGGGTTAGGGTGAGTGTTAGGGATAGGGTTACGGTGAGTGTGAGGTTTAGGGTTAGGTTGAGGGTTAGGGTAAGGCTTAGGATTTGGGTGAGGGTTAGGGTTAGGGTTAGGGTGAGGTTTAGGGTGAGGTTTTGGTTTAGAATTAGGTTTAGGGGCAGGGTTAGGGTGAGGTTTAGGGTTAGAGTTAGTGTTAAGGTTAGGGTGAGGCTTAGGGTTAGTGTTAGTGTTAGTGTTATTGTTAGTGTTATGGTTAGGTTGAAGTTTGCGGTGAGGGTGAGGGTCATGGTTATGTTTATGGTTATGGTTATGGTTAGTGTTATTGTTAGGGTTAAGGTTAGAGTTAAAGTTAGGTTGAGGGTGAGGCTGAGGGTGAGGGTTAGGGTGAGTTTTAGGGTGAGGTTTAGGGTTAGGTTTAGGGTTAGGTTTATGGTGAGGGTGAGGTTTAGGTTTAGAGTTAGGGTTGAGGGGAGGATTAGGGTGATGTTTAGGGCTAGGGTTAGGATGAGGGTGAGAGTTAAGTTGAGGTTTAGGGATAGGGTTAGGTTAAGGATTAGGGTTAGGGTGAGAGTGAGTGTGAGGGTTAGGGTGAGTCTTAGGCTTAGGCTTAGGGTTTGTCTGAGGGTGAAGGTGTCGGTGAGGATTAAGGTTAGGGTGATGGTAAGGGTTAGGGTTAGTGTTAATGTTAGGGTTAGGCTTAGAGTTAAGATTAGGGTGAGGGTGAGGTTTAGGGGTAGAGATAGGGTTAGGGTGAGTGTTAGGCTTAGGGTGAGGGTTAGAGTGGGGGTGACGGTAAAGGTAAATGTGAGGTTTAGGCTGAGGGTGAGGGTTACGGTAAGGGTTAAGGTTAGGGTTATGGGGAGGGATAGGGTTAGGGTTAGGATGAGGGTCAAGGTTAGGGTTAGATTGAGGATTAGTGTTAGGGTTAGGATGAGAATTAGGGATAGGGTTATGGTTAGGGTTAGGGTTTGAGTTAGGGTGAGTATGAGGGTGAGAGTTAGGGTTAGGATTAGGGTTACGGTTAGTGTTAGGTAGAGGGTGAGGGTGAGGGTGAGGGTTAGGGTTAGGGTGACCTTTAGGGTTAAGGTTAGGGTGAAAGGTAGGTTTAGTGTTAGGGAGATTGTTAGGGTTAGGGTGAGGGTTTGGTTTAGTTTGAGGGTTAGGGTGAAGGTGAGTTTGAGATTGAGGGTTAGGGTGAGGGTGATGGTGACGGTGAGGGTTAGGGTTAGGGTGAGGGTTAGGGTTAGGTTTAGGGTTAGGGTGAGGGTAAGGTTGAGGGTGAGGGTTAGGGTTATGGTTAGGTTTAGCGTTAGGGTTAGGTATCAGGTAAGGTTTAGGTTTAGGATGAGGGTTAGGTTTAGGTTTAGGGTGAGGGTTAGGGTTAGGGTTAGGTTTAGGGTGAGGGTTAGTGTTAGGGTTAGGGTGAGGGTGAGGGTTAGGTTGAGGGGTAGGGTTAGGGATAGGGTAAAGGTTAGGGTTAGTGTGAGGGTGAGGGTGAGGTTTACGTTTAGGGTGAGGGTTAGGGTGAGGTTTTGGATTAGGGTTAGGGTTAGGGTGAGGGTGAGGTTTACGGTTAGCGTTAGGTTTAGGGGCAGGGTTAGGGTGAGGTTTGGGGTTAGGATTACGGTGAGCTTGGGGGTTAGGGTTAGGTTGAGGTTTAGGGTTAGCCTTAGGATTAGGGTGAGTGTTAGTGTTAGGGTTAGGGTGAGGTTTAGGGTGAGGTTTTGGATTAGGGTTAGGGTTAGGGTTAGGGTGAGGGTGAGATTTAGGGTTAGAGTTAGGTTTAGTTGCAGGTTTATGGTGAGTTTTAGGGTTAGGGTTAGGGTGAGGGTTAGGGTTAGGGTTGTTGTTTGGTTTAGGGTTATTGTTAATTTTATTGTTAGGGTTAAGTTTGCGGTGAAGGTGAGGCTGAGGGTGAGGGTTATGGTTAGTGTTAGGTTTAGGGTTAGTGTTATTGTTAGGGTTAGAGTTAGAGTTAAGGTTAGGTTGAGGGTGAGGGTAAGGGTTAGAGTGAGGTTTAGAGTGAGGTTTAGGGTTAGGGTTAGTGTTAGGGTTAGGGTGAGGGTGAGGTTTAGGGATAGAGTTAGGATTAGGGGGATGGTTAGGGGTAGGTTTATGTTTAGGTTTAGTGCGAGGATGAGGGTTCGCTTGATGTTTAGGGATAGGTTTAGGTTTAGGATTAGGGTTCAGGTGAGGGTGAGTGTGAGGGTTAGGGTGAGCGTTTGGCTTAGGCTGAGGGTTAGGCTGAGGGTGAGGGTGTGGATGAGGATTAGGGTTAGGGGGATGGTAAGGATTAGGGTTAGTGTTATTGTTAGGGTTACGGTTTGAGTTACTCTGAGGGTGAGGGTGGGGGTGAGGGTTAGTGTTAGGGTTAGTGTGAGGTTTATGTTTAGGGTTATTGTTAGGGTTATTGTGAGGGTGAGGTTTAGGGTTAGATATAGGGTTAGGGGAAGGCTTAGGGTGAGGGTGAGTGTTAGAGTTAGTGTTAGGGTTATGGTGAGTTTGAGGGTTAGGTTGAGGTTTAGGGTTAGGGTTAGGGTTAGGGTTAGTATGAGGGTTAGTGTTAGGGTTAGGATTAGTGTTAGGGTAAGCGTAAGTTTTAGGGTGCAGTTTTGGGTTAGGGAGAGGTTTATGGTTAGGGTGAGGGTTAGGGTTAGGATTATTGTTAGGGTTATTCTGAGGTTGAGGGTGAGGGTGAGGGTTAGGGTTAGGGTGAGGTTTAGGGTGAGGGTTAGGGTTAGGGTTAGGGTTACAGTAAGCGTGAGGGTTAGGGTTAGTTTGAGGTTTAGGGTTAGGGTTAGGGTGGGGGTTAGGCTTAGGATGAGGGTTAGGATGAGGATTAGGGTTAGGATAAGAGTTAGGGTGAGGGCTAGGGTGATGGTGACGTTTAGGTTTACTGTTAGGGTGAGTTTGAGGGTTAGGGTGAGGGTTAGGATGAGAGTTAGGGTTACCGTGACATGCAGGTTTGTGTTAGGTTGAGGGTGAGGGTTAGAATTAGGGTTAGGGTGAGGGTGAGTTTTAAGATTAGGGTTAGTGTTAAGTTTAGTGTTAGGATTAGTGTAATTGTTAGGGTTAGGGTTAGACTTACAGTGAGGGTGAGGGTGAGGGTGAGGGTTAGGGTGAGGGTTAGGGTGAGGTTTATGGTTAGGGTTATGATTAGGGTTAGGGTGAGGGTTAGGGTTATGTTTAGGGTTAGGTTTAGTGTTATTGTTAGGGTTAGGGTTAGAGTTACGATTAGGTTGAGGGTGAGGGTGAGGGTTAGGTTTAGGCTGAGTTTTACGGTGAGCTTTAGTGTTAGGGTTAGGGTTAGGGTTAGGGTGAGGGTGAGGTTTAGGGTTAGAGTTAGGTTTAGGGGGAGGGTTAGGGTGAGGATTAGGGTTAGGGTTAGTGTTCGGGTTAGGGTGAGGGTGAGGGTTGGGTTGAGTTTTAGGGATAGGGTTAGGTTTACGATTAGGGTTAGGGTGTAGGTGAGTGTGAGGTTTAGGGTGAGGGTTAGCCTTAGGCTTAGGTTTAGGCTGAGGCTGAAGTTGAGGGTAAGGGTTAGGGTTGCGTGAGGGTTAGGGTAAGGGTTAGAGGGAGGGTTAGGATGAGGGTTAGGCGTAGGATTAGGGTTAGGGTGAGGGATAGGGTTAGGGTTATGGTGAGCGTGAGGGTTAGGGTTAGGTTGAGGGTTAGGGTTAGTGTTAGGGTAAGCATTAAGGTTAGGGTTAGGTTTAGGGTTAGGGTGGGTGTGAGGTTTAGAGGTAGAATTAGGGTTAGGGTCAGGGTTAGGGTTAGGGTGAGGGTGGGGGTGATAGTAAGGGTAAAGGTGAGGGTTAGGCTGAGGGTGAGGGTTATGGTAAGGGTGAGGGTTAGTGTTAGGGTGAGGGTTAGTTTTAGGCTGAGTGTGAGGGTTAGATTGAGGATAAGTGTTAGGGTTAGTGTGAGGTTTAGAGTGAGGATGAGGGTTAGGGTTAAGGTGAGGTTTAAGGTGAGGGTGAGGTTTAGGGTTAGTGTGAGGGTTAGTGTTAGGGTTAGGGTTAGTGTTAGGGTGAGGGTAAGTGTTAGGGTGGGGGTTATGGTTAGGAGGAGGGTTATGGTTAGGGTGAGGGTTAGGGTTAGGATTAGGGTTATTGTTAGCATTTCGGTTAGGGTTACAGTTACAGTGAGGGTGAGGGTGAGGTTTAGGATTAGGGTTCGGGTTAGTGTTAGGGTGAGGGTAAGTTTTAGGATGAGGTTTAGGGTTAGTGTGAGGGTTATGGTTAGGGTGAGGTTTAGGGTTAGGGTTATGGTTACGTTGAGCATAAGGGTTAGGGTTAGGTTGAAGGTTGGGTTTCGGGTTAGGGTGAGGTTAGGGTTAGTGTGAGGGTTAGAGTTGGGGTTAGGGTTAGTGTTACAGTGAGGGTAAGTGTTAGGGTCAGGGTTTGGGTTAGGGTGAGGGTTATGTTTAGGTTGAGGGTTAGGATTAGGGTTAGGATTATTGTTAGGGTTAGGTTTAGTGTTAAGGTTACAGTGAGGGTGAGGGTGAGTGTTAGGGTTAGGGTTAGGGTGAGGTTTAGGGTTTGCATTAGGGTTAGCGTTAGGTTTTGGGTGAGGGTGAGGTTTAGGGTTAAAGTTAGGGTTAGGGTGAGGGTTAGGTTGAGGGTTAGGGTTAGGGTTAGTGTTAGGTTTACGGTTAGGGTGAGAGTTGGTAGGAGGGTTAGGGTTAGGGTTAGGTTTAGGATTAAGGTTAGGGTTAAGTTGAGTGTGTGTGTTAGCGTTAGGTTTAGGCTTAGGCTTAGGTTTAGGATGAGCGTGAGGTTGAGGGTGAGGGTTAGTGTTAGGGTGAGTTTTAGGGTAAGTGTTAGTTGGAGGGTTAGGATTAGTGTTAAGGTTAGGATTAGGGTTATGGTGAGGGCTAGGTTGAGGGTGAGGTTTAGGGTTTGGGTTAGGGTGAGGTTTAGAGTTAGTGTTAGGGTGAGAGTTAGGGTTCGGTTTAAGTTTATGGTTAGGTTGACGGTTAGGGTAAGGGTTATGTTGAGGGTAAGGGTTATGGTTAGGTTGAGGGTTAGGGTTAGGATTAGGGTTAGGGTGAGGGTGAGGGTGAGGGTTAGGGTGAGGGTTAGGGTGATTATTAGGATGAAGGTTAGGGTTAGGATTAGGGTTAGGGTGAGGGCCAGGGTGAGGTTGAGTTTTCGGGTTAGGGTTAAGGTGAGATTTAGGGTTAGGTTTAGGGTTAGTGTTAGGGTGAGTGTGAGATTTAAGGTTAGAGTTAGGGTTAGGGTGAGGTTGAGGGTGAGGGTTAGAGTTAGGGTTAGGTTGAGGGTTAGGTTTGGGGTGAGTGTTAGGGTTTCGGTTAGGGTGAGGGTGAGGGTTAGGGTTAGCATTACGGTTAGGGTTAGGTTTAGGTTGAGTGTTAAGGTTAGGGTGAGGTTGAAGTTTAGGATTAGCATTAGGGTAAGGGTTAGGGTTAGGGTGGAGGTTATGGTTAGAGTGAGGGTGAGGGTCAGGGTTAGGGTTAGGATTAGGTGTAGGTTTAGGGTGAGGCTGAGGGTGAGGGTGAGCATTAGGGTGAGCGTGAAGTTGAGGGTTATGTTTACCGTTATGTTTAGGGTGACGTCTAGGTTGAGGGTGAGGGCTAGGGTGAGGGTTAGTGTGAAGGTGAGGTTTTCGGTTTGGAAAGGGTTAGGGTTAGGTTTAGGGTGAGGATTAGGGTGAGGGTGAGGTTTAAGATGAGGGTTAGGGTTAGGGTTAGGGTGAGGGTTAGGGTTAGGGTGATGTTTAGTGTGAGGGTGAGGGTGAGAGTGAGGGTTCGGGTAAGGGTGTGGGTTAGGGTGTTGGTGAAGGTTAGGGTGAGAGTGAGGATTCGGGTGAGGGTGAGAGTTAGGGTGTTGGTGAGGTTTCGGATTAGGGTGAGTTTTAGGGTTAGGGTGAGGTTTAGGGTGAGGGAGAGGGTTAGGGTTAGGGTTAGGATTAGGTTTAGGGTTAGGGTGAGGGTTATGGTTAGGGTTATGTTGAGGATTAGGGTGAGAGTGAGGGTTAGGATTTGATTAAGCGTTAGGTTGAGGGTTAGGTTAAGGGTTAGGGTTAGGGTTAGGGTGAGTGTGAGGGTTAAAGTTAGGGTTAGCGTGAGGGTTATGGTTGGGGTGCGAGTTAGGGTTAGGGTTAGGGTGAAGGTGAGGATGAGGGTGAGGGTGAGTGTGAGTGTTAAGGTATGGGTTACGGTTAGGTTTAGGGTGAGGGTTAAGGTGACGGTGAGTGTTAATTTGAGGGTGACTGTTAGGGTTAGTGTGAGTGATAGGGTGAGGGTTAGGGTCAGATTGATTGTGAGGATTAGGGTTATGGTTACCCTTAGGGTTATGGTGAGCCTATCAGGGTGAGGTTTAGGGTGAGGTTGAGGGTTAGTGTTAGCGTTAGGGTTAAGTTGAGATTAGCGTGAGGGTTAGAGTTAGGGTGAGGATTAGGGTTAAGGTTAGGGTGACGTTTAGGGTTAGTGTGTTTGTTAGGGATAGGTTTATGGATAGGGTGAGAGTTAGGTTTATGGTTAGGGTTCAAGTTAGGGTGAGTGTGAGTGTGAGTGTTAGGGTTAGGATTAGGGTTAGTGTTAGTGTTTGGCTGAGGGTGTGGGGTGAGGGTGAGGGTTAGGTTTAGGTAATGTTTAGGGTTAGGGATAGGTTGAGGGTTAGGGTTAGTGTTAGGATGAGGGTTAGGGTGAGGATTATGGTTAGGGTTAGGGTGAGGGTTAGGTTTAGTTTGATTTTTAGGGTTAGTGTCAGGGTAAGCGTTAGGGTGAGGGTTAGGGTGAGGGTGAGGGATAGGTTTAGTGTTAGGGTTAGTGTGAGCATTTGGGTGAGGGTTAGGATTAGGTTTAGGGTGAGGGTTAGGGTTAGGGTTGAGTTTAGGGTTAGGGTTAGGAGGAGGTTTAGTGTTAGTTTTAGGGAGAGGATTAGAGTTAGTGTGAGGTTTAGGGTTATGTTTAGGGTAGTGTGAGGATAAGGGTCAGGGTGAGGGTTAGGGTGCATGTGAGGGTTTAGGGTTAGTGTAAGGGTTAGGGTGACTGTTAGTGAAGGTTAGGTTTAGGTTTAGGGTTAGGGTGAGGGGTAGGCTGAGGGTAAGTGTAGGGAGCGGAGGCGAGACTCCGCCCTCTCCCTTGCAGCTTTGAGGTAACCACCCCAGACGGTGCTTGGCGCGACGCCTGGGCTGTGCGCGTGAGCGAGCCAGGTAGAGTCCCCAGCCAATCCCATGACACCTGGTGACAGTGAAAGGCAGGCGACCAACAATAGACCGACCCGCGTTCCTATTTCCCTATATTAGCGGCTATGTTTCGGGTGCACGCTCTCTCGCGCCCAAGCTCTCCTACAACTAAAAGGCTCTCCAATAAAGCGTGATCTGAGAAGACTCCTGGTGTGGTGGTCGTTTTTTCTCGCTGGTCGAGTAGACGGTCGCTACAAGTGGTGCCGAAACCCGGGAACGAACCAGGGACGGGACCCGCGCGAGAGGCCGAACCGGAGCCAGAACTCAACACGCGGAGAGGGGACGTCGGTAAATATCCCCCGGTATGCTGTTCACTGTAGATTTAGATATTTATTGGTTGCTTGCATTGCTTCTTCCTTTGTGGCTTGTCTTTTTGATGGTGCGCACTTGCCTCGAGGAGGGAGGGTTTGATTTAATCCAGGAAGGATGCAAAGTACTAACACGGCATCAGGATAGTCTATCAGAGTCAGCATACAGTAAGGGGGAGGAAAATAGGCCTAAAAGAAAAAGGGAAAAAAGACAAAAGGATCCTAAAGAATTAAAGCAGGAGGGACTGCAGCCCTCACAAAAGGAGAAGGGTTTTAGAGAGGAGGGGGTCTCAAGGAGACCCCCATGCCCTTCTTTAAAAGCAAACCGGTTCTCAGCCCTACATGTGGAAGGGCGAGACCAAGAATATAGTAATCTTGTGAGTGACTCAGAGGAAGAAATGTTAGAGGAGGAGGGAGAGCAGCACGATCCAGCTGATAGTGAAGAGTTAGAAGAGGCTGCGGCGGAGCACGAGGCAGACAGAAATGGGGGGTGGCGCCCCCTAGGGGTGGGAGTACCGCAGCAGCCAGGAAGAGGAAACGGAGCTGCCCCTCACCCGTCAGCCCCCCCGCCGTGCCTGCCGGCAGGGAAGAGTCACTTTATAAAAGAAAACACCTGGTCGCGATTAGCAGCCGCTTTCCCAGTCTTTGAGAATCCCATTACCAATAAGAGAATTCTTGAGCTGGTTTCCTACTCCCAGCTTAAGGATTTAGTTGAGGCAGTCAGGACTTATGGAGTGACGGCCAATTATACCACTGCCTTGCTTCAAAGGCTAACTATTAATGCTATGATTCTGTGGGAGCAAAAACTGTTCAATATTTCCCTGAATTAGTGGCTAAACAGGCAATTTTGATCTGAGAAAAAAAATATAAAAATAAAAAAAATAAAAACTAAATAAAATTAAATTAAAAAAAACAGGCAATTTTGGGTATAAAGTATTGTTTAATGCACTTTACAAAAATTCCAGATAAATTAATTATTCCATACACCCGTGAGCAAGTTCAAATTTTAGCAGCCACAGTGGATATGTGGGCAATTCTTGTTTGCTCATTTCCAAATGTAATTGATAATCATTACCTAAGCATCCTCTGCTTGCCATAGTTAACAAAAATTTAGTGTATTTTCCTGTTGTCACTTCAAAGGAGCCCTTGGCTGATGCTCTGATGATCTTTACGGATGGATCAAAATCTGGACAAGGTGCCTTTTTTGTTCAAGGACACAAACAGCCGGTGGTTTTTAATTTTCGGCCGAATGCCCCACAGGCTGTTGAATGTTTAATTGTGCTTGAAGTTTTTAAAAGATTTGATCAACCTTTTAACTTATTTTCTGATTCATTATATGTTGTAAATGCCGTTGCTTCTCTTGAAGTTGCTGCTTCAGTTAAGCAGGCCAGTACAATTTCTAATGTTTTGTTACAGATTCAATCCCTTATCTTAAACAGAAAACATCCTTTTTATATTGGACATATTCGCGCCCACTCTATGCTGCCGGGCCCGATGGCAAAGTGTAATGATTTGGTGGACCAGGCAACTCGGGCTGTGGCTCTGGTTGCTGCTGATCCTGTAGAATTGGCAAAAGACTTTCATAGATTGTATCATGTACCTGCTAATACCCTTAGGAAAAGATATAATTTGTCCAAGCATGTGGCAAGAGATATTGTTAAAGCCTGTAAATCTTGTGTTACCTTTCTTCATCCTCCCCATGTGGGGGTAAACCCCAGGGGGTTGAGACCAAACGCCCTATGGCAAATGGATGTTACTCATCTGACGGAATTTGGTAAGTTGAAATATTTACATGTGTCGGTGGACACCTTTTCTGGTGTCATTCATGCCACACCTCTGGCAGGAGAAAAGGTGTCTCACGTCAGAATACACTGCTTAGAAGCTTGGGCAGCTTGGGGAAAGCCCCTTAGACTCAAGACGGATAATGGCCCTGCTTATACTTCCCATGGTTTTTGCGCCTTTTGCGCACAAATGCAGGTTGCCCACACCACCGGATTGCCCTACAATCCTCAAGGACAAGGTATAGTGGAAAGAGCTAATAGAAGCATAAAAGAAATGCTTCAAAAGCAAAAAGGGGGAATTGCTGAGTCCGCGTCCCCCAGGAAAAGACTTTCTCTTGCGCTCTTTACCCTTAATTTTTTAATTCTAAATGACAACGATCAGTCTGCCGCAGATCGGCATATGACAAGAGACTCCATGGATACTAAAGACATGGTTATGTGGAAGGATGTTATTAATAATAAATGGTATGGACCGGATCCGGTAATAACGAGATCCAGGGGAGCTGTTTGTGTTTTTCCACAGAGTCAAGAAGTACCTCACTGGGTGCCAACGAGACTGACCAGGCCGGTGGAGACTGCAGAAGAACCCCCTCTTGAAGATGCCATCCACTCGTCTCCTGATGCAGCTGATCTTCCTGCTGTTAGCAACAGTGCTAATAGCAATCCCTGTGATAGCTAAACCAATGATGCTGTGGGCTGTTACAATTTACTGACTGGATTGCCTCTGCGGTGTCCTTTTTCAAAGAGTGGGTGGGAGTCGGAATGTTTTTAGCCTGCTGCTTGGGAGGATGCGTGGTCTGCCTATGGTTGGTCTGTCGCCTTCGAGCCCAAACCAGAAGGGACAAGGTTGTTATCTTGCAAGCATTAGCCGCTTTGGAGAGTGGATCCTCACCCCAGATTTGGCTGTCGGCCCTAAGAGGCAGTTAAGCCTTACCATTCTGCATAGACTTAGCACCCCGAGGGATCAGGGGATCCCATTGCACTGGGACAGGTATGCAATTTGCAATTTGGGACAGGGTGCAAGGCAAGTGCACTGCACTTGAGGAGATGGTTCACATCTCCTCAAGAAGAGCATGCTGGGTTGCAAGTGGATTGATGCCCAAGATCCCACCTCTGCAAAAAAGGCATCGGACGGGCCTGGTCATCACTGGGGAAGGCACCCCTCAGGCGAAGGCCAGTGCAAGGTCCTCTCATTAATGTTTTAGACAGAGGCCCAACCTCTACTCTTACCTGTTGCCATAAAACAAAGAAGGGGGAACTGTAGGGAGCCGAGGCGAGACTCCGCCCACTCCCTTGCAGCTTTGAGGTAACCACCTCAGACGGTGCTTGGCGGGACGCCTGGGCTGTGCGCGTGCGTGAGCCAGGTAGAGTCCCCAGCCAATCCCATGACACCTTGTGACCGTGAAAGGCAGGCGACCAACAATAGACCGACCTGCGTTCCTATTTCCCTATATAAGCGGCTATGTTTCGGGTGCACGCTCTCTCGTGCCCAAGCTCTCCTACAACTAAAAGGCTCTCCAATAAAGCGTGATCCTGGTGTGGTGGTCGTTTTTTCTCGCTGGTCGAGTAGACGGTCGCTACAGGTAAGTGTTAGGGTGAGGTTTTGGGTGAGGTTGAGTATTAGGCTTAGAATTAGTCTTAGGGTGAGGGTTAGGTTTAGGTATAGCATTAGGGTTAGGGTTAGGTTGAGGGTGAGGTTTAGGACTAGGGTAAAGTTGAGGGTGAGGTTTAGGGTTAGCGTTAGAGTGAGGGTGGGGGTGAGGATTAGGGTTAGGATTAGGTTTAGGGTTAGGGTGAGGCTGAGGTTGAGGATGAGGTTGAGTTTGAGGGTTAGGGTTAGGGTTTGGCTTAGGGTGAGGCCTAGGGTGAGGGCGAGGGTTAGGGTGAGGGTTAGGGTGAGGGTGCGGTTTTCGGTTAGGAAAGGGTTAGGTTTAAGTTTAGGGTGAGGATTAGGCTGAGGGTGAGGTTGAAGGTGAGCGTTAGGGTTAAGGTGAGGTTTAGGGTTAGGGTTAGGCTGAGGGTTAGCGTTTGGGTGATGTCTAGGATGAGGGTGAGGGTGAAGGTGATGGTGAGTTTTAGGGTATAGTTGAGGGTTAGTTTTAGGGTGAGGGTTAGGGTGACGGTGAGGGTCAGGGTGAGGGTGTGGAAAAGGGTTAGGGTTAGGTTCAGGGTGAGGGTTAGGGTTAGGGTTAGGGTTAGGGTTAGGGTTTGGGTTAGTGTGAGGTTAGGGTTCAGGTTAGTGTGAGGAATAGGTTTAGGGTGAGGTTTAGGATGAAAGTAAGAGTTAAGGTTAGGTTTAGTGTTAGGGTTAGGGTGAGGTTTACGGTTAGAATTAGGGTTAGGGTTAGGTTGAGGGTGAGGGTTAGAGTTAGGGTTAGGTTGAGGGTTAGGTTTGGGGTGAGTGTTAGGATTTCGGTTAGGGTGAGAGTGAGGTAGAGGTTTCGGTTTCGGGTGAGGGTTAGTGTGTGGGTGATGGTTAGTGTTCGAGTGAAGTTTAAGGTGACGGTGAAGGTTAGGGTGAGGGTGATGGTTAGAGTTAGTGTGAGTATTAGGTTTAGGGTTAGGGTTAAGTTTATTGTGAGGGTAAGGTTTAGGGTGCGGTTTAGGGTGAGGGTGAGGGATAGGGTTAGCATTAGGGTTATGGTGGGGGATAGGGTTAGGGTTAGGGTGAGATTGAGGGTTAGGTTTAGGATGAGGTTTAGGATTAGGGTGAGAATTAGGGATAGGGTTAGGGTTAGGGTTAGGGTTTGAGTTAGGGTGAGTATGAGGGTGAAAGTTAGGGTTAGGATTAGGGTTACGGTTAGTGTTAGGCAGAGGGTGAGGGTGAGGGTGAGGGTTAGGGTTAGGGTGACATTTAGGGTTAAGGTTAGGGTGAAAGGTAGGGTTAGTGTTAGGGAGATTGTTAGGGTTAGGGTGAGGGTTTGGTTTAGTTTGAGGGTTAGGGTGAAGGTGAGTTTGAGATTGAGGGTTAGGGTGAGGGTGATGGTGACGGTGAGGGTTAGGGTTAGGATTCTGGTTAGGGTTAGGGTGAGGGTTAGGGTTAGGTTTAGGGTTAGGGTGAGGGTAAGGTTGATGGTGAGGGTTAGGGTTATGGTTAGGTTTAGCGTTAGGGTTAGGTTTCAGGTAAGGTTTAGGGTTAGGATGAGGATTAGGTTTAGGTTTAGGGTGAGGGTTAGGGTTAGGGTTAGGTTTAGGGTGAGGGTTAGTGTTAGGGTTAGGGTGAGGGTGAGGGTTAGGTTGAGGGGTAGGGTTAGGAATAGGGTAAAGGTTAGGGTTAGGGTGAGGGTGAGGGTGAGGTTTAGGGTGAGGGTTACGGTGAGGGTTAGTGTGAGGTTTAGGTTTAGGGTAAGGGTAAGGTTTAGGTTCAGGGTGAGCCTTAGTTTTAGGTTTAGGTTTAGGGTTAGGGTGATGTTGAGGGTTAGGGTTAGGGTTAGTGTGAGGTAAGGGTTAGGGTGAGGATTAGGGTGAGGATGAGAGTTAGGGTTAGCATAAGGTTTAGTGTGAGGGTTAGGGTTAGGGTTAGGGTTAGGGTAGGGTAAGGGTTAGGGGTATGGTTAGGTTTAGGTTTAGGGTTAGGTTTCAGGTAACGTTTAGGGTTAGGATGAGGGTTAGGTTTAGGTTTAGGGTGAGGATTAGGCTTAGGGTTAGGTTTAGGGTGAGGGTTAGTGTTAGGGTTAGGGTGAGGGTGAGGGTTAGGTTGAGGGGAAGGGTTAGGGATAGGGTAAAGGTTAGGTTAAGGGTGAGGGTGAGGGTGAGGTTTAAGTTTAGGGTGAGGGTTAGGGTGTGGGTTAGTGTGAGGTTTAGTTTTAGGGTAAGGGTTAGGTCCAGGGTGAGCGTTAGTTTTAGGTTTAGGTTGAGGGTCAGGGTGATGCTGAGGGTTAGTTTTAGGGTTAGTGTGAGGATAAGGGTTAGGGTGAGGATTAGGGTGAGGATGAGAGTTAGGGTTAGCATAAGGTTTAGGGCGAGGTTTTGGGTTAGGGTTAGGGTTAGGGTTAGTGTAGGGTAAGGGTTAGGGTTAGCATGAGGGTTAAGGTTAGGGTGATGTTTAGGGTGACGGTGAGGGTTAGGGTGAGGGTTAGGTTGAGCGTGAGGTTTAGGGTGAGGGTGAGCGTGAGTGGGAGGGTGACCATGAGGATTAGGGTTAGGGTTAGATTTAGGGTGAGGATAAGAGTTAGAGTACTATTAGAGTTAGGGTAAGGGTTAGGCTGATGGTGAGGGTGAGGGTCAGGGTTAGGGTTTCGGTTAGGTAAGGGTTAGGGTTATGTTTAGGGTGAGGATTATGGTGAGGGTGAGGATTAGGGTTAGGTAGAGGGTTAGGCTTAGTGTGAGGTTTACGGTTAGGGTTAGGGTTAATGTGAGGATAAGTGTTAGGATGAGGGTTAGGTTGAGATTGAGGGTTAAGGTTAGCGTTAGGGTTAGGGTGAAGGTTAGTGTGGGGGTTAGGGTGTGGGTTAGGGTTCGGGTTAGGGTTGGGTGAGGGTTAGGGTGAGCGTAAGGTTTAGGGTGAGGGTTAGGTTGAGAGTGAGGGATAGGGTTATGGTGAGTGTAAGGGTTAGGGTTAGGGTGAGTGTGAGGGTGATGTTAAGGGTAAGGGTTAGGGTCCAGGTTAGGGTGAGCGTGAGGGTTAAGGTTAGCATTAGGGTTAGGGTTAGGTTTAGGTTGAGTTTTAGGGTTAGGGTTAGGGTTAGGTTTACGGCGAGGGTAAGGGTTAGGATGATAGTTAGGGTGAGAGTGAGGGTTAAGTTTAGGTTTAGGGTTAGGGTGAGTTTGAGGGTGAGGGTTAGGGTTAGGGTTACTGTGAGTGTTAGGGTGAGGCTTAGGGTGAAGGTTAGGATTAGGGTTAGGCTTTGGGTTAGGGTGAGGGTTAGGATGAGGGGAGGGGTTAGGGTGAGTGTTAGGGAGAGGGGAGGGATAGGGTTATGGTGAGGGTAAGTTTTAGGCTGAGGCTTAGGTTGAGAGTGAGCATTTGTGTTAGCATCAGGTTTGGGTTGAGGGTGAGGGTTAGAGTTAAGCTGAGGGGTAGTTTAAGGGTTAGGGTTAGGGTTAGGTTTCGGGGGATGTTAAGGGTTAGGGTGAGGGTGAGGTTTAGGGTTACACTTAGGTTGAGGGTGAGGATTAGGTTTAGGGTAAGGGTGAGTGTGAGTGTGAGGGTTAGGTTTAGGATTAGGGTTAGGGTTAGGCTGAGGTTGAGGGTATGAGTGAGGGTGATGGCTAGGGTTAGGAGTAGAGAGGTAGGGTTAGGTTTAGGTTTAGAGTTAGTATTAGGGTTAGGGATAGGATTAGGCTGAAGGTGAGGGTGAGGGTGAGGGTGAAGATGAGGTTTAGGGTTAGATTTAGGATTACAGTTAGGGTTATGTTGAGCGCTAGGATGAGGGTGAGGGTTAGGGTTAGCGTTAGGGTTAGGGTGAGGCTTAGGTTGAGGGATGAGTGTTAGGGTTAGGCTTAGGTTGAGAGTGACAGTTAGGATTAGGGATAGGGATAGCGTTAGGCTGAGGTTGAGGATGAGGGTGAGGTTTAGTGTTAGGGTTACAGTTAGGGTGAGGGATCGGGTGAGGGTGACGGTTAGGGTGAAGGTGAGTGTGAGGGTGAGGGTCTTGATTAGGTAATGTTAGGGTTAGGGTGAGGATTAGCTGAGTGTTAGGGTGAGGGAGTGGGTTCGGGTGATGGTGAGGGTTCGGGTTAGCATTAGTGTTATGTTAGGTTTAGGTAGAGTGTTAGGGTTAGGGTTAGGTTGAGGGTGAGGGTATGCGTTAGGGTGAGGGTTACGGTGAGGGTGATGGATAAGGTTAGTGTTAGGGTTAGGGTGAGCATTTGGATGAGGGTTAGGTTTAGGGTTAGGGTGAGGGATAGGGTTAGGGTTGAGTTAAAGGTTAGCGTTAGTGTGAGGTGTAGGGTTAGGGTTAGGGTTAGTGTGAGTATAAGGGATATGGTGAGGGTTAGGGTGAGGGTGAAGAATAGGGTTAGTGTAAGGGTTAGGTTGAGTGTTTGGATGAGGATTAGGTTCAGGTTTAGGGTTAAGGTGAGGGTTAGGATGAGGGTAAGTGTTAGGGTGATGTTTAAGTTGTGGTTGAATATTAGGGTTAGCATTAGTCTTAGTGTGAGGGTTAGGGTTAGGTATGGCATTAGGCTTAGGGTTAGGGTTAGGGTGAGGGTTAGGATTAGGGTTAAGGTGAGGGTCAGTTTTAGGGTTAGCATTAGGTTTACGGTTATGGTTACCGTGAGGGTTTGGGTGAGGGTTAGGTTTAGGATTAGGTTTAGGGTGAGGCTGAGGTTGAGGATGAGGTTGAGGTTGAGGGTTAGGGTTAGGGTTAGGCTTAAGTTGAGGGCTAGGGTGAGAGCGAAGGTTAGGATGAGGACTAGGGTGAGGGTGCGGTTTTTGGTTAGGAAAGGGTTAGGGTTATGTTTAGGGTGAGGATTAGGCTGAGGCTGAGGTTGAAGTTGAGGGTTAGGGTTAAGGTGAGGGTTAGGGTTAGGTTTAGGCTGAGGGTTAGGGTTAGGGTGATTTTTAGGGTGAGGGTGAGGGTGAGGGTTAGGGTGTAGGTAAGGGTTAGGATTAGGGTGAGGGTTAGGGTGACAGTGATGGTTAGGTTGAGGGTTAGGGCTAGTGTGAGGGTTAGGATTAGGGTTGGGTGAGGAAAAGGGTTAGGGTGAGAATTAGGATGAGACTAAGATTTAGGGTTATGTTTAGCATTAAGGGTAGTTTGAGGTATAGCGTTAGAGTTCAGGTGTTGGTTAGGTTGAGGGTGAGGGTTAGAGTTATGGTTAGGGTGAGGGTTAGGGTTGGGGTGAGTGTTAGTGTTACGGTTAGGATGAGGGTGAGGGTGAGGGTTTGGTTTCGCGTGAGGGTTAGGGTGTGGGTTAGGGTTAAGGTTGTGGTGAGGGTAAGGGTTAGGGGGACATTTAGGGTGAGGGTTAGGGTTAGGTTGAGGGTTAGGGTGACGTTGAGGGTTAGGGTGACAGTGAGGGTTAGGTTCAGGGTTAGGCTTAGGGTGAGGGTTAAAGTGAGGGTTATGGTTAGGATTAGGTTTAGGGTTAGTGTGAGAATTAGGGTTAGTTTTAAGTTTATAGTGAGGGTATGGGTTAAGGTGAGGTTTAGGCTGATGGGTAGGTTTAGGGTAAGGGTGAGGGAGAGGGTGAGGGTAAAGATTAGAGTGAGGGTTAGGGTGAGGTTGATGGTTAGGGTTAGCATTAGGTTTAGGGTTTGGGTTAGGGTGGGGTGGGGGTAGGTTTAGGGTTAGGGTGAGGATGATATTTAGGGTTAGCATTATGTTTAGGGTTAGCTTGAGGGTGAGGGTTAGGGTTAGGTTTAGGGTGTGTGTTAGGTTCAGTTTTAGGTTCAGGGTTAGAGTGAGGGTTAAGGTTAAGTTGTGGGTTCCAATTAGGGTGAGAGTGAGGCTAAGGATTCTGGTGAGGTTTAGGGTGTGTGTGAGGGTTAGGGTTTGAATTAGAGTTAGGGTTAGGGTGACGGTGAGGGTGAGGGTTAGGGTTAGGGATAGGGTTAGAGTGAGGGTCAGGGTGAGGGTGAGGGTCAGGTTTAGGGTTAAGATTAGTGTAAGGTTGAGGGCTAGGTGAGGGTGAAGGTTAGGGTTTGGTTTAGGGTGAGGGTAAGTGTTAGGGTGACGGTTAGGGTTAGGGTTGGGATGAGGTTGAGGGTTAGGTTTAGTGTGAGGTTGTGGGGTAGGGTTAGGGTAAGGTTAAGGGTTAGAGTGAGGGTTAGGGTGAGAGTTAGTGTTAGGGTTAGGGTGAGTGTGAGGGTGAGGGTTAGGGTGATGTTTAGGCTTACAGTGAGGGTTAGGGTGAAGGTTAGTTTTAGGTTTAGTGTTAGCGTTACAGTGAGGGTTAGGGTCATGGTTAGGATTAAGGTGAGGGTTAAAGTGAGGGTGAGGGTTAGGGTTAGGTTTAAGGTGTGGGTTATGGTTAGGGTTAGGATTAGGGTGAGGTTTAGGGTGAGGGGTTGGGTTAGGGTTAGTGTGAGGTTTAGGGTTAGTGTGAGGTTTTTGGGTTTGGTTTAGGGTAAGTGTGAGGATAAGGGTTAGAGTGAGGGATAGGGTTATTGTTAGGGTTAGGGTGAGGGTAAGTCATAGGATTGGGGTTAGGGTAAGGGTGCTTGTGAGGGGGATGGTTAGTGTTAGATTTATGGTTAAGTTGAGGTTTTGGTTTAGGATTAGGGTTAGGGTTAATTTTAGGGTGAGGGTGAGGGTTAGGTTTAGGATTAGGGTTAGGGTTAGGCTTAAGGTGAGGGTGAGGGTGAGGGTGAGGTTTAGGGAGAGGATTAGGTTTAGGTTTAGGGTTAGGGTGAGAGTGAGGGTTAGGTTGAGGTGAGGGTTCAGGTTTGGGTGAGGGTGAGGGTTAGGGTTAGAGTTAGGATGAGTGTTAGGGTTAATGTGAGGGGTAGGGTTAGGGTTAGGGTGAGGGTGAGGTTTAGATTTAGTGTGAGGGTTAGGGTTAGTGTTAGGGTTAGGTTAAGGTTAAGGGTTAGGGTGAGGTTTAACGTGAGGGAGAGGCTTATGATTAGGATTAAGGTGAGGGTTAGGATGAGGGTGAGGTTTAGGGTGAGGTTGAAGGTTAGGGTGAGGGTGAGGTTTAGGGTTAGGGTTAGGTTTAGGGTGTGGGTTAGGTTTAGTTTTAAGGTTAGGCTGATGGTTAGGTTTGGGGTTAGGGTAAGGGTGAGGGTGACGGTGAGGGTTAGGGTTAGGTTTAGGGTGAGTGTGAGGGTTAGGTTTAGGATTAGTGTTAGTATGATGGTGATGGTGAAGTTTAAAGTTAGTGTTAGCTTTGGGGCGAGGGTGAGGGTGAGGGGGGGTTTAGCGTGTGGGTGATGGTTAGGTTTAGGGTGAGGTTTAGGGTGATGATGAGGGTTAGGTGAGGGTGAGATGTAGGCTTAATGTTAGAGTTAGGCTGAGGGTTAAGATCAGGGTCAGGATTAAGGTGAGGGTTAAGGTGAAGGTTAGGTTTAGGGTTAGGTTTAGGGTTAGTGTGAGGATTAGGTTTAGGGTGAGGGTTAGACTGAGGGTGAGGGATAGGTTTAGTGTTAGTGTTAGGGTGAGCATTTGGGTGAGGGTTAGGTTCAGGGTTAGGGTTAGGGTGAGTGTTAAGGTGAGGGCAAGTGTTAGGGTTAGGTTTAGGTGGATGGTGAGGGATAGGGTTATGGTGAGGTGAGGGTGAGGGTGAGGGTGAGGGTTAGGGTTAGGGTTAGGTTGAGGGGAAGGTATAGGTTGAGGGTAAGTACTAGGGTTAGGCTGAGGGTGAGGGTGAGGTTGAGGTTTAGGGTTAGGGTTAGGGTTAGGGTTAGTGTGAGGGTTAGTGTTAGTGTTAGGGTTAGGGTTAGTGTGAGGGTAAGTGTTAGGGTGAGGGTTTGGGTTAGGGTGAGTGGTATGGTTAGGGTGAGGGTTAGGGTTAGGTTTATTTTTAGGGTTAGTGTTACGGTAACGGTGAGGGTGAGGATGAGATTTAGGTTTAGGGTTAGGATGAGCGTTAGGCTGAGGGTTACGTTTAGGGTTAAGTGTGTGGGTTAGGTGAGGGTGAGGGTGAGGGTTAGGGTTAGCTTGAGGTTAGGTTTAGGGTTAGAGTTAGGGTGAGCATGAGGGCTAGGGTGAGGCGTAGGGTTACGGTTAGGGTGAGGGTGAGGGTTAGGTTTAGTGTGAGGGTTAGGGTTAGGGTGAGGGTGAGGGTTACGGTTAGGGTAAGTGTAAGGGTGAAGATGAGGGTGATTGTTAGGGTTAGGTTTAGGGTGACGGTGACCGTTAGATTTAGGATGAGGGTTAGGGTGAGGGTGAGGGTGAGGGTTAGGTTTAGGATTAGGGTTAGGGTTAGGCTTAGGGTGAGGGTCACGGTGAGGGTGAGGTTGACGGTAAGGGTTAGGGTAAGGGTTAGGGTTACGGTAAGGGTGCGGGTGAGGGTTAGGGTAAGGGTTAGGGTTACGGTAAGGTTGAGGGTGAGGGTTAGGGTTAAGGTGAGTGTGAGGTTAGGGTTAGAGTTAGGGTTAGCGTGAGGGTTTTGGTTAGGGTTAGGTTTAGGGTGATGGTGAGGGTTAGGGTGAGTGTGAGGTTGAGGTGGGGGGTGAGGGTGAGGGTTAGGGTGTGGTTTAGGGTTAGGGTTAAGGTGAGGGTTAGGGTTAAGGTGAGTGTGAGGGTTAGGTTTAGAGTTAGGGTTAGCATGAGGGTTATGATTAGGGTTAGGATTAGGGTGATGGTGAGGTTGAGGGTGAGGTTGAGGGTGAGGGTGAGGACGAGGGTTAGAGTGAGGGTGAGCATTAGGGTGAGAGTGTGGGTTCCGGTGAGGGTGAGGGGGAGGGTTATGGTTAGGGTTCGGGTTAGAGTTAGGGTGAGGGTGTGGGTGAGGGTTAGGTTTAGGATTAGGATTAGCTTTAGGGTTAGGCTGAGGGTGAGTGTTAGGGTGAGGTTAGGGTTTCGGTTAGGGGGAGGGTTAGGTTAATGTTAGGGTTAGGGTTAGGGTGAGGGATAGGGTTATGGTTAGGGTTAGGATGAGGGTTAGGCTGTGGGGTAGGCTTAGGGTTAGGGTGAGGCTTAGGTTTAGTGTGAGTTTTAGGGTTAAGTTTAGGTTCATGATTAGGTTTATGGTGAGGAGAAGGGTTAGGGTGAGGGTTAAGATGAGGGTGAGGTTTAGGGTTTGGGATCGGCTTAGGGTAATTTTAGGGTGAGGGCTAGAGTGGGTGTGAGGGTTAGGGTTAGGGTTAGGTATAGGGTGAGGATTAGGGTTAGGGTTAGGGTTAGGGTTCGGGTGAGTCTTAGGCTGAGGGGTAGGGTTATGGATAGGGTGAGGGTTAGGTTTAGTGTGAGGGTTAGGGTTTGGGGTAGGGTTAGGGTTAGGGTGAGGTTTAGGCTGATGGCTAGGGTTACAGTTAGGGTGAGGGTTAAGTTTAGTGGGAGTGTTAGGGTTAGGTTTAGGGTTAGGGTTAGGGTTCGGTTTGGGGTTCGGGTGAGGGTTCGGATTAAAGTGTGGATGAGCGTTAGGATGAGTGTGAGGACTAGGTTTAGGGTTAGGGTTACTGTTAGGGTTAGGGTTAGAGTGAGGGTAAGGGTTACGGTTAGGGTGTTTGTGAGGGTAAGGGTTAGGGTTAGTGTTAGGGTTAGGGTGAGAGTTCGGGTTAGGGTGAGGGTTAGAGTTAGGGTGAGGGTTAGGGTGAGGTTTAGGATTAGAGTTAGGGTTAGGATTAGGGTTAGGGTGAGGTTGAGGTTTAGTGTTAGTGTTAGTGTTAGGGTTATTTTTAGGGTTAGGGTGCGGGTGAGGGTGAGGGTGAGGGTGAGGTTTAGGGCTAGGGTAGGGTTAGGTTTAGCCAGAGGGTGAGGGTGAGGTTGATGGTTAGTGTTAGGGTTAGGGTGAGGATGAGGGCTACGGTGAGGGTGAGGTTTAGGGGGAGGGTTAGGGTGATTGTGAGGATTAGGTGAGGGTGAGATTTAGGTTTAGTGTTAGAGTTAGGATGAGGGTTAAGTTCAGGGTCAAGATTAAGGTGAGGGTTAAGGTGAGGGTTAGTGTGAAGTTGAGGGTGAGGGTTTCCTTTATGTCAGGGTTAGGGGTAGGTTAGGGATTAGGGTGAGGGTGAGGGTGAGGGTATAGTTTACATCAGGGTTAGGGTTAAGCTGAGGTTAGGGTTAGGGTGAGGTTTAGGGTTAGTGTTAGGATTAGGGTTAGGGTGAGAGTGATGTTTAGGGTGAGGGTGAGTGTTAAGGGGAGGGTTAGATTGAGGGTCAGGGTTAGGGTTAGTGTTAGGGTTATGGTGAGGGTGATGTTTAGGGTGAGGGTGAGGGTTAAGGGGAGGGTTAGATTGTGGGTCAGGGTTAGGGTTAGTGTTAGGGTTAGCGTTAGGATGAGGGTTAGGTTGACATTTAGGGTTAGGGTTATTGTTAGAGTTACGGTGAGGGTTAGGCTTAGGGTTAGGTTTAGAGTTAGGGTGAGGGTTAGGGTTAGGGTTAGGATTATGGTAAGGGTTAGGGTTAGCGTGACAGTTATGTTTAGGTTGATGTTAAGGGTGACTTTATGGGTTAGGGTTAGGGTGAGGTAGAGCGTGAGGATTAGGGTGCGGGTGAGGGTGAGTGAGAGGGGGACGGTGAGGATTAGGGTTAGGGTTAGGTTTAGGTTGAGGGTAAGAGTTAGGGTTTGGATTAGGGTTAGTGTAAGGGATAAGCTGAGGGTGAGGGCGAGGGTGAGGTTAAGTGTGAGGCTTTCGTTTTGGTAAGGGTTAGGGTTAGGTTGAGGGTGAGGATTAGGGTGAGGGTGAGGGTTAGGGTTAGGTTGAGCATTACGGTTAGGGATAGGGTTAGGGTGAGGCTTTGGGTGAGAGGTAGGGTTAGGGTTAGGATGAGGGTTAGGCTTAGTGTGACCTTTACGGTAAGGGTTAGGGTTAGTGTGAGGATAAGGTTTAGGGTGAGGGTTAGGTTGAGACTGAGGGTTAGGGTTAGCCTTAGGGTTATGGTGAAGGTTTGGGTGGGGTTTAGGGTGAGGGTTAGGGTTCGGGTTAGGGTTGGGTGAGGGTTAGGGTGAGCGTAAGTGTTAGGGTGCGGGTTAGGTTGAGAGTTAGGGATAGGGTTATGGTGAGGGTAAGGGTTAGGGTTAGGGTGAGGCTGAGGGTGAGGCTAAGGGTGAGGCTGAGGGTTAAGTTTAGGGTTAGGTTTATGATGAGGGCTAGGGTGAGGATTAGGGTGAGGGTGAAGTTTAAGGTGAGGGTTAGGTTTAGGGTGAGGGTAAGGGTTAGGATTAGGGTGAGGTTTAGGGTTAGGGTGATGTTTAGGGTGAGGGTGAAGGAGAGAGTGAGGGTTTGGGTGAGGGTTAGGGTTAGGGTGAGTGTTAGGGTTAGGGTTAGGGTGAGGTTAAGTGTTAGGATGACAGTTACGGTGAGGGTGAGGGTTAGGCTTAGGTTTAGTGTTAGGGTGAGGGTTAGGGTTAGGGCTAGGGTGAGGGTTAGGGTGATGGTTAGGTGGAAGTTTAGGGTTAGGGTTAGGGTTTGGGTTAGGTTGAGGGATAGGGTGAGAGGAAGGGGTAGGCTGAGGGTGAGGGATATGGTTATGGTGAGGGTAAGGGTTAGGCTGAGGCTTAGGTTGAGAGTGAACATTTGTGTTAGCATCAGTGTTGGGTTTAGGGTGAGTCTTAGGGTTAGGCTGAGGGGTAGTTTTAGGGTTAGTGTGAGGGTTAGGGTTAGGGTTAGGTTTAGGGTGAGGGTAAGGGTTAGGGTGAGGTTGAGGGTTGGTTAGAGTTAGCCTTAGTGTGAGGATGAGGGTTAGGGTTAGGTTTAGGGTGAGTGTGAGTGTGAGGGTTAGGTTTAGGATTAGGGTTAGGCTTAGGGTAGGCTGAGGTTGAGGGTATGAGTGAGGCTCACGCTAGCCCTCACGGTTAGGGTTAGGGTGAGGGGCAGATTTAGGGTTAGAGTTAGGGTGAGGCTTAGATTTAGTGTGAGGGTTATGGTTTGGGTAAGGGTTAGGGTGATGCTAAGTGTTAGGGTGAGGGTTAGGGTCAGAGTGAGGGTTAAGGTTAGCCTAAGTGTTACGCTGTGGGTTAGGGTAAGGGTTAGGGTTAGGGTTAGGGTTAGGGTGAGGGTGAGGGTTATGGTTAGGGTTAGGATGAGTGTTAGGGTTAGGGTGATGTTTATGGTGAAAGTGAAAATTAGGGAGAGTGAGAGGGTTCGGGTGAGGGTGAGGGTTAGGTTGTGGGTGAGATTGAGGTTTAGGGTTTGGGTGAGGGTGAGGGTTAGGGTGATGTTTAGGTTGAGGGTGAGGTTTAGATTGAGAGTTAGGCTTCAGGGTATAGGAAGGGATAGGGTGTAGGTGAGGGTTAGGGTGAGGGTGAGGCTTAGGGTGACCATGAGGTTTAAGGTTGGGGGAGGATTAGGGTTAATGTTAGGGTTCGGGTTAGGGTTAAGGTTAGGGTTAGGCTGAGTATTAGGGTGAGAGGTAGGGTTAGGGTTAGGATGAGGTTTAGGCTTAGTGTGACGGTTACGGTTAGGTTTAGGGTTAGGGTTAGTGTGAGGATAAGAGTTAGGGTGAGGGATAGGGTGAGACTGAGGTATAGGGTTAGCTTTAGGGTTAGGGTGAATGTTAGGGTGGGGGTTAGGGTGAGGGTTAGGGTTCGGGTTAGGGTTGGGTGAGGGTTAGGGTGAGTGTAAGGGTTAGGGTGAGGGTTAGGTTGAGGTTGAGGGATAGGGTTATGGTGAGGGTAAGGATTAGGGCAACGGTTAGATTAAGGTTGATGTTTAGGCTTATCATTAATGTTAGGGAGATGGTGAGGGTTAGGGTGAGGTTGAGGGTTAGGCTGAGGGGTAGGAATAGGGTTAGGGTTAGAGTTAGGGTTAGGGTGAGTGTTAGGGTTACGGATAGGGTGAGGGTGAGGGTTAGGGAAAGGGTTAGGGTCAGGGTTAGGATGAGGGAGAGGGTTAGGGTTACCATTAGCATTAGGGTTAGGTTTAGGTTGAGTGTTAGGGTTAGGTTGAGGGGTAGGGTTAGCATTAGGGTTAGGGTTAGGCTTATGGTGCAGGTTAGGGTTAGGATTAGGTTTAGGGTTAGCGTGAGGCTGAGGGTGAGGGTGAGGGTGAGGGTGAGAGTGAGGGTGAGGGTTAAGTTTAGCGTTAGGTTTAGGGTGAGAACTAGGGTGAGGGTCAGGGCTAAGGTGAGGGTTTGGGTGAAGGTGAGGTTTTCGGTCAGGAAAGGTATAGATTTAGGTTTAGGCTGAGGATTACAGTGAGGGTGAGGTTTAAGTTTAGGGTTAGGGTTAGGGGTAGGGTTAGGGTTAGGGTTAAGTTGAGGGTTTATGGTTAGGGTGTTGTTTAGGGAGAGGGTGAGAGTGAGAGTGAGGATTCATTTGAGGGTGTGGCTAAGGGTGTTGGTGAAGATTAGGGTGAGAGTGAAGGTGAGGGTGAGGGTGAGAGTTAGGGTGTTGGTGAGGGGTAGGTTTAGGGTGAGGGTTAGTGTGAAGGTGAGAGTTTCGGTCAGGTTGAGGGTTAGGTTAAGTGTAAGAGTGAGGCTTAGGTTTAGGGTGAGGGGTAGGATGAGGGGTAGGGTTAGGGTTAGGGAGAGGGTTAGGGTGAGGGTTACGTTTAGGTTTAGGGTGAGGATTAGGTTTAGTGTGAAGGTTAGTGTTAGGGTTAGTGTAAGGATCAGGGTTAGGTTGAGGATTAGGGTGAGAGTGAGGGTTAGGGTTAGATTAAGTTTTAGGGTGAGGGTTAAAGTTAGGGTTAGCGTGAGGGTTAGGGTTGGGGTGAGGGTTAGGGTTAGGATTCGGGTGAGTGTTAAGGTGAGGGTGAGGTTTAGGGTGAGGGTGAGGGTTAGGGTTAGGGTGAGTGTGAGGATTAGGTTTAGGGTTACTCTTAGGGCTATGGTGAGGGTTTGGGTTAGGGTGAGGTTTAGGGTGAGGGTGAGGTTTAGGGTTAGCGTTAGGGTTAAGGTGTGAGTTAGGGTGAGAGTTAGGGTTAGGGTGAGGGTGAGGGTTAGGTTTAGGGTTAGGGTGATGTTTAGGGTTAGGGTGTGCATTAGGGATAGGTTTATGGTTAGGGTGAGGGTTAGGTTTATGTTTAGGGTTCAAGTTAAAGTGAGTGTGAGGGTGAGTGTTAGGGTTAGGATTAGGGCTCGGGTTAGTGTTAGGCTGAGGGTGAGTGTGAGGGTTAGGGTTAGGGTAATGTTTTGGGTTAGCGTTAGTTTGAGGGTTAGATTTAGGGTTAGGGTGAGGTTTAGGGTGAGGATTATGGTTAGGGTTAGGGTGAGGGTTAGGTTTAGTGTGAGGGTTATGGTTAGGTTTAGGGTGAGGGTGTGGGTAAAGGTTAGGGTGAGGGTCAGTGTGAGGGTGAGGTTTAGGGTAAGGGTTAGGGTGAGTGTTTGGGTGAGGTTTAGGTTTAGGTTTAGGGTTAGTGTGAGGGTTAGGATGAGGGTAAGGGTTAGGGTGAGGTTTAGGTTGTGGTTGAGTATTAGGGTTAGCATTATTCTTAGGGTGAGGGTTAGGGTTGGGTATAGCATTAGGGTTAGGGTTAGGGTTAGGGTGAGGGTTAGAATTAGGGTTAAGGTGAGGGTGAGGTTTAGGGTTAGCATTAGGTTTACAGTTAGGTTTAGAGTGAGTGTGAGGGTGAGGGTGAGGGTTAGGAATATGTTTAGGTTTAGGTTGAGGCTGAGGTTGAGGATGAGGTTGAGTTTGAGGGTTAGGGTTAGGGTTTGGCTTAGGGTGAGGTGTAGGGTGAGGGCCAGGGTTAAGGTGAGGGTTAGGGTTAGGGTGCGGTTTTCGGTTAGGAAAGGGTTAGGTTTAAGTTTAGGGTGAGGATTAGGCTGAGGGTGAGGTTGAAGGTGAGGGTTAGGGTTAAGGTGAGGTTTAGGGTTAGGGTTAGCCTGAGGGTTAGGGTTATGTTGATGATTAGGGTGAGGGTAAGGGAGAGGGTTAGGGTGTAGGTGAGGGTTAGGGTGACGGTGAGGGTTAGGGTGATGCTGTGGGTTAGGTTGAGGGTTAAGGTTAGTGTGAGGGTTAGGATTAGTGTTAGTGTGAGGCAAAGGTTTAGGGTGAGGATTAGGATGAGAGTAAGAGTTAGGGTTAGGTTTAGCCTTAGGGTTAGGGTGAGGTATAGGGTTAGAGTTCGGGTTAAGGTTAGGTTGAGGGTGAGGGTTAGACTTAGGGTTAGGGTGAGGGTTAGGTTTGGGGTGAGTCTTAGGGTTACAGTTAGGGTGAGGTTGAGGGTGATGGTGAGGGTTCGGGTGAGGGTTAGGCTGTGAGTTAGGGTTAAGTTTATGGTTAGGGTAAGGGTTAGGGTGAGGTTGAGGGTGAGGGTTAGGGTTAGGGTGACATTGAGGGTTAGGGTGACAGTGGGGGTTAGGGTGAGGGTGAGGTTTAGGTTTAGTGTTAGTGTTACAGTGAGGGTGAGAGTCAGGGTTAGGATTAGGGTGAGGGTTAAAGTGAGGGTTATGGTTAGACTTTGGTTTAGTGTTAGTGTGAGGATTAGGGTTAGTGTTAGGTTTATAGTGAGGGTAAGGGTTAAGATGAGGGTTAGGCTCACGTGTATGTTTAAGGTAAGGGTTAGGGAGAGGGTGAGGGTAAGGGTTAGGGTGAGGGTTAGGGTGAGGGTGAGGGTTAGGTTTAGCATTAGGGTTAGGTTTTGGGTTAGGATGAGGGGTGGGTTAATGTTAGGGTGAGGATGAGGGTTAGGGTTAGCATTAGGTTTAGGGTTAGAGTGAGGGTGAGGGTTAGGGTTAGGGTTAGGGTGAGTGTGAGGTTGAGGGTTAGGGTTAGGGGTAGGGTGAGGGTTAAGGTTAAGGTGTGGGTTCCGGTTAGGGTGAGGGTGAGGCTAAGGATTAGGGTGAGGTTTAGTGTCTGGGTGAGTGTTAGGGTTTGAATAAGAGTTAGGGTTTGGGTTAGGATGAGGTTGAGGGTGAGGGTTAGGGTTAGGGTTAGGGTTAGGGTTAGGGTGAGTTTGAAGGTGAGGGTTAGGGTGAGGTTTAGGTTTAGGGTTAGGGTTAGGGTTAGGATATGTGTTAGGGTGAGGGCTAGGGTGAGGGTGAGGGTTCGGGTTTGTGTTAGGGTGAGGGTAAGTGTTAGGGTGAGGGGTAGTGTGAGGGGTAGGGTTAGGGTTAGGGTGAGTGTGAGGGTTAGGTTTAGCGTGAGTGTGAGGGTCAGGATTAGGGTGAGGGTTCGTGTTAGGGTTAGGATTAGGGTTGGGGTGAGAGTGAGGGTTATGTTTAGGGTTAGGGTGAGGGTTAGGTTTAGGGTGATGTTTAGGGTGAGTGTGAGGGTTAGGGTGACAGTGATGGTTCGGGTGAGGGTGAGGATTAGGGTGTGGATGAGGGTTATGGTGAGGGTGAGGGTTAGGGTTAGATTTAGGGTGTGGATTAGGGTTAGGGTTAGGATTAGGGTGAGGGGTATGATCAGGGATAGGGTGAGTTTTTGGGTTAGTGTGAGTTTTAGGGTTAGGTTTAGGGTAAGTGTGAGGATAACGGTTAGGGTGAGGGATAGGATTATTGTTAGGGTTAGGGAGAAGATTAAGGTTAGGTTTAGGGTTATGGTGAGATTGAGGGTTAGGTTGAGGTGAGGGTTCGGGTTTGGGTGAGGTTTAGGGTGATGGTGAGGGTTAGGGTTAGGGTTAAGGTGAGGGTGAGGATCAGAATAATGGTTAGTGTTAGGTTTAGGGTGAGGGTGAGGTTTCAGATTAGGATTAGGGTTAGGGTTAGGCTTAGTGTGAGGGTGAGGGTGAGGATGAGGGTGAGGGTTAGGGTTAGGGTGAGGGTTAGGGTTATGGTTAGGGTTAGGGTTAGGATGAGCTTTATGCTGAGGGTTAGGGTTAGAGTTAGTGTGCAGGTTAGGTTTAGGGTTAAGGTTAGCGTGAGGGTGAGGGTTTAGTTTAGGTAACGTTTAGGGTAAGATTAGGGTGAAGTTTAGGATGAGGTTGAGGGTTAAGATGAGGTTTTCGGTTAGGGTGAGCATTAGGGTTAGGATTAGGGTCAGGGTTATTGTTAGGGTGATGTTTAGGGTGAGGGTGAGGGTGAAGGTTCGGGTGAGGGGGAGGGTTAGAGTTAGGGTTAGCTTGAGGCTTATGGTTATGGTTAGGGTAATGGTGAAGGTTAGGGTGAGTGTGAGGTTGAGGGTGAGGGTTAGGGTGAGGGTTAGAATGAGGGTGAGCGTTAGGGTGAGAGTGAGGGTTCGGGGGAGGGTTCGGGGGAGGGGGAGGGTTATGGTTATGGTTTGGTTTAGAGTTAGGGTTAGGGTGTGGATGACGGTTAGGGTTAGGATTAGAGTTAGGGTGATGGTAAGGCTTCGGGTGAGGGTTAGGGTGAGGATGAGAGTTAGGGTTAGGGTGAGGGTGAGGGTAAGTGTTAGCGTGAGGACTAGGGTTAGGTTTAGGATTAGGGTGAGTGTTAGGGTTATGGTGAGGGTGAGGCTGAGGGTTAGGTTCATTATTAAGGTTAGGGTTAGTGTGAGGGTTAGTGATAGTGTTAGGGTTAGGTTGAGGGTTAGAGTTAGGGTAAAGGTGAGGGTTAGTCTGAGACGTAGGGTTAGGGTTAGGGTGAGAGTTAGGCTCAGTGTGAGGGTTAGGGTTAGGGTGAGGGTAAGGGTTAGGTTTAGGGTTAGGGTGAGGGTGAGTGTGAGTGTGAGGGTTAGGGTTATGGTGAGGGTTAGTGTTAGGGGGTGGGCTAGGTTGAGGGTTAGGTTGAGGGTGAGAGTGAGTGTGAGGTTTTCGTTTAGGTAAGGTTTAGGGTTAGGGTTAGGGTGAGGATTAGGGTGAGGTTGTGGGTTAGGGTTAGGGTGAGGGTGAGGGTTAATGTTAGGATGAGGGTTAGGGATAGGGTTAGTGTGAGGGTGAGGGTGAGGGTGAGGGTTTCGTTTACATCAGGGTTAGGATTAAGCTGAGGTTAGGGTTAGGGTGAGGGTTAGGGTTAGGGATAGGGTATGGGTCAAGTTTAGGGTGATGTTTAGGGTGAGGGTGAGGGTTAGGGTGAGAGTTAAGATGAAGTTTAGGGTTAGTGTTAGGATTAGGGTTACGTTGAGTGTGAGGTTTAGGGATAGAGTTAGGGTTATGGGGAGGGTTAAATTGAGGGTCAGGGTTAAGGTTAGTGTTAGGGTTAGGGTTAGCATGAGGGTTAGGCTGAGGATTAAGTTTAGGGTTAGTGTGAGGGTTAGGGTTAGGGTTAGGGTTTGGTTAGGTTGAAGGTTAGCTTTAGGTTTAGGGTTAGGATAAGGTTTAGGCTGAGGGTTAGGTTTAGGGTTAGTGTGAGGGTTAGGTTTAGGGTTAGGGTGTGGACTATGCTGAGGGTGAGGGTTAGGGTGAGGGTTAGGGTTATGGCTGGGGTTAGCGTCAGGGGTAGGCTGAGGGTTAGTATTAGGGTATAGACTAGTGTTAGGCTGAAGTTGAGGGTGAGGTTGAGGGTGAGGGTTACTGTTAGAGTGAGGGTTAGAGTGAGGGTGAGAGGGAGTGGGAGTATTTGGTTTAGGGTTAGAGTTAGGTTGAGGGTGAGTGTTACGATTAGGGTTAGCACTAGGTTTAGGCTGAGGGTTAGGGTGAGTTTGAGGGTGAGGTTTAGGGTTAGGGTGAGGGTTAGGGTTAGGGTTAGTTTTAGGGTAAGGTTTAGGGTTAGGGTTAGGGTTAGGATGAGCATAGGCTGAGGGTTAGGGTTAGGGTTAGGGTTTGGTTAGGGTGAAGATTGCTTTTAGGTTTAGGGTTAGGATAAGGTTTAGGATAAGGTGAGGGTGAGGGGTAGGGTGAGGTTGTGGGTTTGGGTTATGGTTAGGTTAAGGTTTAGGGTTAGGGTGAGGGGAAGGGTTAGAGTGAGCTTTAGGCTGAGGGTGAGGGTGAGGGTTTCAGTTAGTTAAAGGTTAGGGTTAGGGTGAGGATTAGGGTGAGGGTGAGGATTAAGCTGAGGTTAGGTTCAGGGTGAGGGTTCGGGTTAGGGTGAGGGTTAGGGTTAGGATGATGTTTAGGGTGAAGGTGAAGGTTAGAGTGAGGGTGAGGGTTAGGGTTAGGGTTAGGTTTAATGTGAGGCTGAGGGTTAGGAATAGGAATAGGATTAGGGTTAGGGTTCAGCTGAGGGTGAGGATCAGGGTGTGGGTGAAGGTCAGTGTCAGGGTTACGTTTAGGGCTACAGTGAGTGTTACGGTTATTTTGAGGGTTATGGTTAGGGTTAGGGTGAGGGTAAGGGTTAGGGTGAGGGTTAGGGTGAGTGTGAGGGTTTGGAATAGGGTTTGGGTTAGGGTTAGGGTGAGGGTTAGGTTTTGGGTGATGTTTAGAGTGAGGGTGAGGGTGAGGATGAGGGTGCGGTTGAGGGTGAGGGTTCGGTTGAGGGTGAGGGTTAGGGTGTGAGTGAGGATTAGGGTTAGGGTGAGGGTTAGGTTGAGGGTGAGGGTGAGGTTAGGGTTAGGGTTTGGGTTAGAGATAGGGTGAGTTTGAGAGTGAGGGTTAGGTTTAGGATTAGGGTGAGTGTTAGGGTTAGGTTGAGGGTTAGGTATATTGTTAGGGTAAAGGTAAGGGTGAGGGTGGGTGTTAGGGTTAGGTTTAGGGTTAGAGTTAGGGTGAGCGTGAGGGTGAGGGTTATGATTAGGGTTAGGTGAAGGTGAAGGAGAGGGTGAGGGTGAGGGTTAGGTTTAGGGTGAGGTTTAGGCTTACGGTTAGGGTTAGTGTGAGGGTTAGTGTTAGGGTTAGGATGAGGGTTAGGCTGAGGGTTAGGGTTAGGATTAGGGTGAGGTTTAGGGCTACGTTTCGGGTTAGGATAAGGGTTAGGCTGAGGGTTAGGGTTAGGGTTAGTGTGAGGGATTGGCTTAGGGTTAGGGTAAGAGTTAGGGTGAGGGTAAAGGTTAGGGTGAGAGTTAGAGTGAGGGTGAGGGTTAGGGTTAGGGTGAGTGTTAGGGTAAAATTTAGGTTTAGGGTTAGGGTTAGGGTGAGGGTAAGGGTGTGAGTAAGTGTTAGGGTGAGGTTTAGGGTGAGGGTGAGGGTTAGCGTCAAGGTTAGGTTTAGGGTGAGGGTTAGGGTTTGGGTAATTGTTAGGGTGAGGTTTAGTGTGAGGGTGAGGGTAAGTGGAAGGGTGAGGATTAGTGTGAGTCTGAGGGTTAGGATTAGCATTAGGGTGATGGTGAGGGTTAGGGTAGGATTAGAGTTAGGGTTAGATTAAAGCTTAGGGTGAGGGTTAGGGTGAGGTTGAGGGTTATTGTTAGGGTGAGTGGGAGGGTAAATGTTAGGGTAAGGACTAATTTTAGGGTTAAGATTAGGGTGAGTGTTAGGGTTATTGTGAGGGTGAGGGTGAGGGTTAGGTTCAGTATTAGGTTTAGGGTTAGTGTGAGGGTTAGTGATAGGGTTTGGGTTAGGGTGAGGGTCAGAGTTAGGGTTAAGGTGAGGGTTAGTCTGAGAGGTAGGGTTAGGGTTAGGGTGAAGGTTAGGCTTACTGTGAGGGTTAGGGATAGGTTTAGGGTTAGGGTGAGGGTGAGTTTGAGGGTGAGGGTTTGGGTTAGGGTGAGGGTTAGTGTTAGGGGGATGGCTAGGTTGAGGGTTAGGGTTTGGGTGAGGATTAGGGTGAGGTTGTGGGTTAGGTTTAGGGTGAGGGTGAGGGTCAGGGTTAGTGTTAGGATGAGGGTTAGCGTTAGGCTTAGGGTGAGTGTGAGGGTTCCGGTGAGGGTTCGGGTGAGGGTTAGGGTGTGGGTTAAGTTTCGGTTTTGGGTGAGGGTTAGGGTGACAGTGAGTGTTAGGGTGAGGGTGAGGTTGAGTGTGAGGGTTAGGGTTAGGTTTAGGGATAGGATTAGGGTTAGGTTTAGGGTAAGGGTTAGGGTTAGGTTGAGGGTTAGGTTTAGGGTTAGGGATAGGGTTAGGGTGAGGTTAGGTTGAGGGTGAGGGTTAAGCTGTGGTTAGGGTTAGGGTGATGGTTAGGGTTAAGGTGATGGTTAGTGTGAGGGTGAGTGTTCGGTGAGGGTGAGGGTGAGGGTTAGTGTTAAGGTTAGGTTTAGGTTGAGGGTGATTGTGAGAGTGAGGATTAGGAATAGGATTAGGGTTAGAGTTAAGCTGAAGCTGAGGGTCAGGGTGAGGGTGAAGGTTAGGGTCAGGGTTAGGATTAGGGTTAGAGTGAGGGTTACGGTTAGTGTGAGGATAATGGTTAGGGTTAGGGTGAGTTTAAGGATTAGGGTGAGAGTAAAGGTTAGGGTGAGGATTAGGGTGAGTGTGAGGGTTTGGATTAGGGTTTGTGTTAGAGTTAGGGTGAGGGTTAGGATTTGGGTGATGTTTAGAGTGAGTGTGAGGGTTAGGGTGAGGATGAGGGTGAGGGTGAGGGTGAGGGTTCGGTTGAGGGTGAGGGTTAGGGTGTGGGTGAGGATTAAGTTTAGGGTGAGGGTTAGCGTTAGGCCTAGGTTTAGGGTTAGGTTGAGGGTTAGGGTTAGGGTTAGGGTGAGGGGTAGGGACAGGGGTAGGGTCAGGTTTAGGGTGAGGTTTAGGGTGAGTGTGAGGGTTAGGGTGAGGGTGAGGGTGAGGGTTAGGGTTAGGGTTTGCGTTAGACTTAGGGTGAGTTTGAGGGTGAGGGTTAGGTTTAGAATTAGGGTGAGCGTTAGGGTTAGGTTGAGGGTTAGGGATAGTGTTAGGGTTAGGGTAAGGGTGAGGGTGAGTGTTAGGATTAAGTTACATTTAGGGTTAGGCTGAGGGTTATTGAGAGGATGAGGGTGAGGCTTAGGTTTAGGTGAGGTTTAGGTTTACGGTTAGGGTTAGGGTGAGGGTTAGGATTAGGGTTATGGTTAGGATGAGGGTTAGGCTAAGGGTTAGGCTTAGGGTTAGGGTGAGGTTTAGGGCTAGGTTTAGGGTTAGGATAAGGATTAGGCTGAGGATTAGGGTTCGGGTTAGTGTGAGGGTTAGGTTTAGTGTTAGGGTAAGAGTTAGGGTGAGGGTTAGGTTGAGGGTGAGGTTTAGGGTTAGGGTGAGGGTTAGGGTCAATTTTAGGTTTAGGGTTATGGTTAGAGTGAGGGAAAGGGTGTGGGTAAGTGTTAGGGTGAGGTTTAGAGTGAGGGTGAGGGTTAGCATCAAGGTAAAGGTTAGGGTTAGGGTTAAGGTGAGGGTTAGGGTTTGGGTGAGTGTTAGGGTGAGTTTTAGGGTTAGGGGGAGGGTTAGGGTTAGGGTAAAGTGTTAGGGAGAGGGTGACAGTGAGGCTGAGAGTTATGGTTAGCATTAGGGTGAGGGTGAGGGTTAGGGTGTAGTTTTGGGTTAAGGTTAAGGATAGGGTGAGGATTAGGGTTAGGGTTAGGTTGAGGGTGAGGGTTAGGGTGAGGGGTAACATTAGAGTTTGGGTGAGGGTTAGGTTTAGTGTGAGGATTAGGGTTGGTTTAGGGTGACGGTAAGGGTTAGGGTGACAGTTAGGTTGAATGTGAGGTAGGATGAGGGTTAGGGTTAGGGTGAGGGTTAGGGATAGGTTTAGGGTTAGGGTGAGGGTTAGGGTTAGGATTAGAGTTAGGGTGATGGTAAGGCTTCGGGTGAGGGTTAGGGTGAGGATGAGAGTTAGGGTTAGGGTGAGGGTGAGGGTAAGTGTTAGCGTGAGGACTAGGGTTAGGTTTAGGATTAGGGTGAGTGTTAGGGTTATGGTGAGGGTGAGGCTGAGGGTTAGGTTCATTATTAAGGTTAGGGTTAGTGTGAGGGTTAGTGATAGGGTTAGGGTTAGGGTGAGGGTTAGAGTTAGGGTAAAGGTGAGGGTTAGTCTGAAAGGTAGGGTTAGGGTTAGGGTGAGAGTTAAGCTCAGTGTGAGGGTTAGGGTTAGGGTGAGGGTAAGGGTTAGGTTTAGGGTTAGGGTGAGGGTGAGTGTGAGTGTGAGGGTTAGGGTTATGGTGAGGGTTAGTGTTAGGGGGTGGGCTAGGTTGAGGGTTAGGTTGAGGGTGAGAGTGAGTGTGAGTTTTTCGGTTAGGTAAGGTTTAGGGTTAGGGTTAGGGTGAGGATTAGGGTGAGGCTGTGGGTTAGGGTTAGGGTGAGGGTGAGGGTGAGGGTGAGGGTTAATGTTAGGATGAGGGTTAGGGATAGGGTTAGTGTGAGGGTTTGGGTGAGGGTGAGGGTTAGGCTTAGGGTTAGTGTGAGGTTTAGGTTTACGGTGAGGGTAATGGTTAGGGTGAGGGTTAGGGTTAGGGTTAGGTTGAGGGTTAGTGTTAGGTTGTTGTTTATTGTGAGAGTCAGGTTTAGGGTGTGGGTGAGTATTCGGGTAGAGTTAGGGTTCGGGTTAGGGTTAGGGATAGGGTTAGGGTTTGGGTAAAGTTTAGGGTGAGGGTGATGATTAGGGTTAGCGTGAGGGTTAGGGTTAGTTTTAGGGTTAAGATGAGGTTTAGGCTGAGGGT
>NW_027203073.1:0-111826 GCF_024711535.1 Dipodomys merriami | reverse complement strand
TTCGTTTCTGGGTTTTCAGTTCTATTCCATTGGTCCTGAGGTCTGTTCTTGTGACAGTACAAGCTGTTTTGATTACTATGTCTTTGTAGTAGAGTTTGAAATTTGGTATTGCTCTTCGTCCAGGACTGTTCTTTCCTTTAAGAATCGTTTTTTGCTATTCGGGTCTTTCATGGTTCCATATGCATTTTTGGATTGCCTCTTCTATTTCTTTGAATATGAAGCAGGAATACTGATAGGTACTGCACTGAATTTGCAGTAGCTTTGGGAAGTATTGCCAATTTCAGTAGATTGATCCATCCAATCACGGAGCATAGAGGTCTTTTTCCACTTTCTAAGTTCTGTTTTCATTTCCTTTTTCAGGTTTTTAAAGTTTTCATCATAGAGGTGCTTCACTTCTTTAGTTAATTTCTAGGTATTTTATTTTTGTGGGTCTATTATGAATGGAGTTGCTTTCCTGATATCAGCCATACTTTTTTCATTGTTGGCATACAGAAAAGCCATTGATTTTTGAGGATTAATTGTATACACTGCTACTTTGCCAAAGTTTTGAATCACCTTAGGCAATTTGGGATTGGAGTCCATGAGATTCTTTAAATAAAAGTTCATATCATTTACAAAGAGGAGAGTTTTACTTCATCTTTCCCTAGTTGGATCCCTTTTATCTTGTCTTATTGCTGTAACTAGGCATTCTAATATTAAATTGAAGAGAAATGGAGAGAATGGATATCCTTGCTGCATTCCTGAGTTAAGAGGAAATGGCTTTAGATTATCACCATTAAGTGTAATGCTGGCTGTGGATTTGTCATATACAGTCTTATTGTATTGAGGAACGTTCCTTGGTTCCTATTTTTTCCAGAACCCTCATCATAAAGGGGTGTTGTATCTTGTCAAATGCTTTTTCTGCATCTATTGAGATAACCAAACCATGTGGTTCTTATCCTTGCCCTTGTTGATGTGATTAATTATATTGATTTGCGTAATTTGAATCAACTTTGCATCCCTGAAATGAATTCTGTTTGATAGTGGTGTATGATTTTTTTGGATAAATTGTTGAAGTGGATTGGCCAAAATTTTGTTGAGAAGTTTTGCATCAATGATCATCAAAGTAAGGGGTCTATAGTTCTCTTTCTTTGTTGAGTCCTTGCCTGGTTTTGGGCTGAGGGTATGATGGTTTCATAGAATGAGTTTGGTAGTGAACTTTCTCAGTCAAGTTGATTGAAGAGTTAAAGGAGTATTGGTGTGAGCTCTGCTTTGATGGTCTTGTGGAATTCCACTGTATATCCATCTGATCCTGGGCTTTCTTAGATGGGATATCTCATTGCTGTTTCTATTTCAATGCTTGATATGAGACTGTTAAGATGATTTAACTCATCTATGTTTAGTTTCATCATGTCAATATTTGCTAGTCAAAGGTCCATTTCTGCCAAGTTCTTAAACTTATTAGCATAAAGGTTTGAGAAGAATTCCCTTATAATGTTCTGAATCCTGATTTCTGTAGTGATGTTTCCATTCTTATCTCTGAGTTTATTTATTTGTGTGTTTTCTTTTTTCTGAAAAGATTTGCTAAATTTCTTATTTTTTTTCAAAGAACCAACTCTGTATTCTTGATTCTATGGCTCTTTTTGATTCTAATTCATTCAATTCTGATGTAATTATTTGTTTCTCTTTACTAGATTGGGGTTTATCTTACTGTTCTTTTTCAAAGAGTTGCAGATGTCTCATTAAATTGTTGGTTTCAGATATCTTCAAATTGTTGATGTAGGAACTCAGAGCTATGAACTTGGCTTTGCTGTGTCCCAGAGGAGCTGGTAATATGTGTGTGCTACTTTTTGAATATCATAAACACCTGAATTTCCTTTCCAATCTCTCCCATGATCCAATGGTGATTCAACAGTGTGTTGTTCAGCCTGCATGTGTTACAGGAATTTCTTTGGTGGCTTTGGTTTTGAGTTCTAATTTTATTCCGTTGTGGACTTAGAGAATTCAAGGTATAACTTCAATGTTTCTGAATTTGGACAAGTTTGTTTTGGACCTAAAATGTGGTCTATTTTTGGAAATGTTCTGTGTGATGCTGAGAAGAACGTGTATTCTGATGATGGTGGGTGAAAATTCGGTAGATATCTATTAAGGCTAGTTGATCTACGCAGTTTTTTAGATCTGTGGTTTCCCTTTTGAGTTTTTCCAAGCTGATCTATCTAGTGGAGACAATGGTGCGTTAAAGTCCCCAACAATTAATATCTTCGATCTATGTAAGATTTGAGGGAAAGTAGTGTTCTTAGACAAATTTGGGAGCTCTATTTTTTGGCAAGTAGATATTTAGAATTTTACTCTGCTTTTGAAAGAGAGATCCCTTAATTAGTATTCAGCAACATTATCTCTTGTGACTGATTTTAATTTGAAGTGTATTTTATACGTTATAATGATTGCAACTCTTGTCAGCTTATGGGGGCTGTTTGCTTGGTAGATTTTATTCCAGCCTTTCACTTTCAAAATGCTTGTTTTTATGGACAAGCTGTGACTCCTGAATGCAACAGGTAGAAGGATCTTGCTTTTAAAACCAACTAGGGAGTCTATGTAGCTTAATTGGAGAGTTAAGTCCGATAATGTTGAGAGTTAGGACTTACAGGTGTTTGGGAGTTCCTGCCATGTTATCCACTTTCTTGTGGGCTATGGCAAATGGTTTCTTCCAATGGTTCTTGGATTCTCAATTTGGGTGCATTTTCTTAACCTTTATTGTGGTCTTGTTGATTGCCTATTTGTAGGATATCTTTTAATATCTTTTGTAGGGCTGGTTTGGTGGAGCTATATTGTTTCAGTTTTTCTTTGCTATGGAAGGTTTTTATTTGACCTTTGTTTATGAGGCAGAGTTTAGGTGGGTACAGTGTTCTTTATTTAGAGTTGTTTGTCTTTAGGGAATAGCATAAAACATACCAGGCCCTTCTTGCTTTACTTGTCTCTGCTGAGAAATCTGAGGTGATTCTGATTGGTTTCCCTTTATAGGTGATTGACCATTTCTCCGAGACAGCTTTAAGGATCTTTTCCTTGGTCTGAATTTATCCTGTGAGGATTATAATGTGACAGTGGGATACCCTGTTTTGGACTGGTCTATTTGAGGTTCTAAAAGCTTTTTGTATCTGAATAGGCCTATCTTTTTGCATGTTTGGGAAGTTCTCTGCTAGGATCCTGTTAAGCAAATTTCTTGACCATTTCCTCTACACCCATTATCCTCAGATTAGGCTTTCTCATGGTGTCTTCCATATATTGAATAGGTCTTTCATATTTTTTGGATTGTCTTGGATAGTTTTATGTTCTTTGTTGTTGTTGGTGGTGGTGGTCATGGGGCTTGATCTCTGGGCCTGAACACTGTCCCTCAGCTCTTCAGCGCAGGGCTTGCATTCTACCACTTGAGCTACAGTGCCACTTCTGGTTTTATGGTGGTTTATTGGAGAGAAGATGTCATGGACTTTCCTGCCTGGGCTGGCTTTGAACTGTGATCCTCAGATCTCAACCTCTTGAGTAGCTAGGATTACTGGAGTGAGCCAGACTGGCACCCAGTCTGTATGTTCTTTCTCTATAATATCTAGGCTGTCTTCAATTCCCAAGATTGAATCTTCTATATGTTCTAACCTACTGACAAGACTTTCTTTTTGGGGGTTGGAAAGGCGGCTCAGTGGTAGAGTGCTTACCTTGTATGTTTGAGGCTGTTGGTTCAATTCCTCAGCACAACAGAAACAGAAAAAAAAAAGCCGGAATTGGTGCTGTGGGTCAAGTAGTATAGTACAAGCCAAGCCTTGAGCTGAATTGGTGAGGGACAGCATCCAGGCCCAGAGTTGAGGCCCCACAAGCAGACCTTCCCTCCCCCCTCAAACAAAAAGACTTTCTGTTTTCTTTTTTATTTCTTTTCTTTCTAGTTGGTCAGCTTTGATGGCTTCAAATTCTTTTTTGGAGCTTTGTTTTAGATCTTGTATGAGCTTCTTTGCTTCCTTAATTTGGTGTGTAGTCTTTATTCTCAAGTCACTTAGTTGATTGGTTATGGTTTCCTTGGACTCCCATTCCTTCTGTCGGGCTCCATTTAGCATTCCCTTTGTGGTCTCCCTATGTTTCAGCTGTCTGTTTATGGGTTCCATGGATGCATCTGTTGATCCTTGTCTAGTCTCACCCAATTCCTGTATTACTCTTTGATTAGCTTTCTCACACTAATGGTATTCCTGTAGTTCTCTTTGAGTGTCTCAGCCTGCTCATGCAATTCCTGCTTTTCTCTTTGATTGTTTTCAACCTGCTCAACTCCTGTATTAATCTTCAGTAGCTTCCTCATGCTCAGGAGAATCCTGTATTAATCATTGGTTTGCCTCCTCTCTCACTCTATTATGCTCATACTGAGTCATTTGCAGGTTTTCAGTCTTTTCCGTCACCATGTTTACGAGTAGTGTTTGTAAAGCTTTTTGGTAACTCTCCTCTAGATTATACATTAACTGCTCTGTCACCGGATTATCATGAGTGGGAGTTGAGATTCTCGGACTTGACATGATTCTTGTATTTTTCTGGCTTGTTCTGCCCATTTGGTTTGAAAATAACACCAATTTTATGTGAGAACACTATTTGAAGGCAAGCATCAACCAAAGTCCTGTAGTTGCACAGTTAAAATTACTGTAGATAAAATCTCGTTCAACAGATACAATCTCTTCAACATTAAACAACTATGGAATAATGGGCTAAGAATAGCAAAGAAGAATCTGGCAAGCCAGAAATTATTAGGTTTGGGAAGAAATGTGGGGAAAAATAAAGTTTAAGGGATGTGGAGGATCCTAATCCCAGAGAAGGAAATGGATTGGACAGAATGATAGCAGAGAGAAAATAAATTGAAAAACAAAAATTTAAATTTAAAAAGTGAAACATTGTTAAATTATGTAATATTAAAGAAGTGATATTGAGAGGAGAAAAGGATAGGATGGGAAGAGGGGAGAGATAGAAAGGGGACATAAGACTGGCAGGTGGTTCATGCCTGTAATCCTGAGGATCACGTTCAAAGCCAGCACAGGCAGGAATGTCTCGGAGTGTCTTATCTCCAATAAAAACCACTAGAGAATCGGAAGGAGCACAGTGGCTCAAGCAGTAGAGGGCTTGCCTTCATCTGAAGTGTGAAGGGACAGCGCTCAAACCCGGAGTTCTAGCCCCAAGATTGACCAAAAACATAAATAAATAAATAAAAGGGGACATGAAAAACTAAAAAATAAAAATTCTTAAAATTAGTTACTTGCAAATTATATAGGTATAAAAATATAATACTGCTATTAAAGAAGTTAAGCCTAAGGGGTTGTGGATTGAGTAATAAATTTCTGGATTAAGTATGTACAAAATGGGGATAAGGTCTAATAATCGATGATTGGCATATATCTGGGGATGAGCATTACCGCAATTAAGTCACACTAAAAAAGGAAAAAGTGAAAAGAATAAAAAAATTAATAAAAAGACCAAAGAGTCAAAAGAGATTAAAAACAAAGCACACACACACACACACACACACACACACACACACACACACACACACACGTACACACACACACACACACACACAATAAAAATCATGAGAGGAAAAAAGAGAAAAGATTTATAGAAAACAATTTAAAAAATTAAAATTAAAAAAGGTAAAAAAAGTTATTTGGTATTCTTTTGGGGGGGGGTTGTGGGGAGGGTGGAAAGATCCTATATCTCCTCTGTGTCTGCAACCAGTCTCTTGGTGGATTCTCTGGTCTTCTTTTGGTATTTTCCTGTGCCTTTATTGGTTTCTTAAGTCAAGCAGAAAAATGCTCTACTTTATCCAGGATTTTGTGATCCTCCTCCAATGCTAGTTCAGTGGGAGGGAGATCTGCTTTTAATATCACAAAAAAGGGAGATGGCTGTTTCCCCTAGTTTGAAGATGCTGTGATGAAGGTAGGTTCTGGCTAGTGTTGAGGCCTTTCAGGAAACAGTAGCTTTTCCCTGAGGGGCCAGCTCCAGAGACACTCACAGAGCCCAGCCTGGAGCCTTTCTCAGAGTTTATGTTTACTGAATTTAAATTGATTTTCTAGGCTGCTGTAGCGAGGAGCAGCCTCTGGCTGTGTTTACCCAGTGAATAAAGTCACTCCTACCGTGTTAGAGCTCTCTCTGCCTGGGCTGGGTGACTTTCCCCTGGATGGAGCTGTGCCTGGCAGGTCAGGTCAGGTTCCTGAACCTGCTAAATGACTCTTTTGTTTATTTCCAAGGCCTGAGTTGGAACTAGCTACTCAGCCTGGCCTTCTCTGTCTCCTTGCCTGGATTTTTCCTCTCTGGCCAAACTCTCTGTACTGTGATGATACACTTGGTGTGATTCTCTAGACATGGAGTGTTCACTGGAAAACTAAAACTGCTTTCTATGCAAGAGCTTGTTTAGCCTCCAGGTCTCCTCTGCCATCTTCCTCTGACTCCCTGGCCAACTCTGAGAATTTTTTTTTAAGTAAAGCAAATTGGAATTATTAGGGCATTTCACAATGTAAAAGCTAGAAGATATGCAGGATGACCAAGTATAGAGTTGTACTGTACCACATAAGGATAGAGGGACAACACTGGCCTTACATAGGAATGAATCTAAATAACTAGAAGTTGTTCTTACTAGTAGAGGTTGTTCTTTTATTTGTTTATCATTTACTAATGGATGAGATGAACATAATTATTTAAATATACCTGACTTTTTTGAAGAAATACCAACAAATAATATAGCAATATGTTGCATGTTCAACATAGAACAAAATGTCAAATTAAAATACATGAGATTATCCTTGATGTAAACAAATCATTACAAATAATGTAAACTATGGAGCTTATGTTTCTTTAGTTCTGGCTTCCTTCACTTAATATGATTTTTTCCAAGATCTTCCATTTCCTTACAAACGTTTTGGTGTCTTCCTAATGGTATGTTGTCATTCATGGTGTGTATGTATGAATGTGTGCATGTGCATACGTGTGTGTGTGTGTGTGTGTGTGTGTGTGTGTGTGTGTGTGTGTGTGTGTGTCACATTTCTTGATCCATTCATCTACTGAGGGACATTTAAGTTGCTTCCATATATGGGCTATGGCAAATAATGTTGTGATAAACATAGTTGTGCTGGTAGCTTTAGAGTAACTTGGTTTGTGGTCATTTGGGTAAATGTTCAGAAGTGGGATTACTGGGTAACAGGGGAGCTCTATTGTGTACATCAAGGATAATCTTAACAGATGAGCAGAATAGCTTAATAGCTATGTGCATATGACCATATAAGATGATTCCAAGAGATATGAACTCCAAGATATGCTCTTTATTGTTGTTGTTCTTAGTGTACTACATGATTTCTTTTTAGCTTTCATATTTTCCCCACCTATGGTTTATCCCCTGTTGTCACTGTATTTGATTTTGTTACCCGGGGTATTGTATATATGTTGATCTGAACTAGGGAAGGGTAGGGACCAACAAAATAGTGAGACAAAGGTCAAAGGGGAACCTATGCAACAGTGATACAAGACATTATGTTGGAAATAATCTTGGGTGGAGGGAGAGGTGGGGGTCTTGGGAGGTAAGAGGAAGAAAAATGGGGATAGTGTAACAAGTTAGAAAAGAAGTGAATTCACTGCCTTACTTATGGAACTGTAACCTCTCTGTACATTATCTTTATAATAAAATTAAAATGAAAAATAAAATAAAATGCATGAGAGTAGCAATACAGTAGATGGGAGTGAGAGAAATACTGTACTATACAGAGAAGAATAGAACATCTTTGGAGAGCAGTAATTTTACTTCAAACTAGGAAGTATTAAACTAGCATACAAATTTTCAGCCTCATGCCTGTCATTAAAAAGTGAAAATAAAATGCACAATCACTAAACCAATAGAGATAAAATAGAAAACTAAAGAAGATAAAGAGATAACTTGGACGGAGAATAACAAATGAGACAATTAGGAAACAAATAATAAGCTGGTAAGTATAAAAATATTATGCATAATTGTATTTAATGTATTTACATGACAGTTTGTTAGAACTATAATTCAAATAAAAACTTAATAGTATATAATTTTAATAATGTTATTATTGCTCTTTAACAATTAATGTTTAATATATAATTTTAATTTTAGTAGCTGTAGAAACGAAGCAAGTGAAACTAATTTTAATAATATATTTTATTATTAATATTAAGAACCATAGGAAGAACCCAGTTTTCGCAGCCCCCAAGAAGGTGGATAACATGGCAGGAACTCCCAAATACCTCTCAGTCCTATCTCTTAACGTTAACGGACTGAACTCTCCAATTAATCCTTGAATTTTTAAATGTTTGACCACATGTGGGAGCAGGCCAGTTGCTGAATAGAAATAAAATGTCATCCCTCTGATAGGAGGTACAATCTTACATTAGGAAATATCCAAGGTAGATTTGTAATAAAAAAGAGAAAAACAATTATTCCAAATGAGTGTTACATTTGTTTTGATGTAACAGTTTCTGATTTACGTGCTAGCGATTACCATACAACTGATTCATTCCCACAGTTGAAATAATATTTAAAGCAGTATTCACACATGAAGGAAAAGCGAAATTTACAAATTTCGGATGAAATGAGTTTGGGGGGAAGTGTTATAATAGTGTTATCTGAGATTTAGACATAGGTGAAGATGTAGATTTTCTTTTTTTATAGGAATCCCCCGTTTTAGCCTGGCGCTGCTGGATCACACCTGTAATCCTATCTACTCAGGAGGCTGAGATCTGAGATTTTACTTCAAGCCAGCTTGGACAGCCAAGTCCCTGATTCTCTTATCTCCATTTAACCACCAGAAAAACAGAAGTGGCACTGTGGCTCAAGTTGTGGAGCACTCACCGTGAGTTGAGTGGCTCAGTGACAGTGTTGAACCCTGACTTCAAGCCCCAGGACCAAGAGCAAAAAATTCACTCTTTTCTTAGATTGGCTACATCTTTAATTAACATTCAACAAAGAAGCCATTTTTATCGCCCACTACATTTACATCCCATCCTAACTACTGCAAATACAATGACTTGGTATCTTTTATCAAAAGGTTCATATTTGAGGAAACAAATACCAGCAGTGGTACCTTTTTTTTTCCCGTTCCTTGAACTCTGGGCCTGGGCTTTGAACATGGTTATGCTGTTAGCTTTTGACTGAGCTTGTCTGTTATTTATTGGATTACTGCCCAGAACGGGAATTGCTGGGACACATGGGAGCTATATGTTAGTTGTTTGAGGAATTTTCATACTGCATTCAACAGTGGTTAAATAAGTTCAATTTCCCACCTACAGTGCAATAGAGTTCCCAATTGGCAACATTCATGCCAGCATTTGCTCTTGTTAGTTTTCTTGATAATGGACATTCTAATTAGGATGAGGTAGAATCTCTGTTTTTAACTTGTAGATATATAGGCACCTTCTAGCTACAATTAATGAATGAATCCATAAAACCTATATTTTTGTGAGTTTGCATTCCTTTCTCAATATAAATGTCCGAAATCATTCATTTTCCTTAAGACTTGTGCAATATGATTTTTTTCTGATGGGTGAGTAGAATTCCATCGTGTGTGTGTGTGTGTGTGTGTGTGTGTGTGTGTGTGTGTGTGTGTGTGTGTGTGTGTGTGTGAGTGTGTGTGTGCACGTGTGTGTGTGTAAGATGACCATAGACCCATCTTTTCATTTCTAAGCCTTCTGTTTCATTGGTTTCACACCCATTCTTGTTTAAGGAACAAGCTGATTTTTATTACTTTGGCTTACTGATGGAGTATGGAGTTTGATATTGATATTTTACCATTTCCTGCTAAGGATTTCTTTTTCATTTCAGTGTCCTTTGTAATTCCATGTTAAATTTGGATTGTTTTCTCTACTTCCTTGAGGAATATTGTTGGGATTTTGATGGGTATTGTATTATCAATTGTTTGGGGACAGTGTAGTTTTTAAAATGTAAATTATTCCTGCCAAAATCATGGACTTTCTATTTCCTTAAATCTCTTTCAATTTCCCTTTTTAGATTTTTAAAGTATTCACAATAGAGGTACTTCACATTTTTAGTTGTTAATTAATTCTTAGCTCTTTTTTGGTCATTTTCTCGGTTTTGTTTTGATTTCATTTCATTTTGAGGCTAATACATATAAGATTGCTCTTTGGATTTCAGCCTGGACCTTCTCATTGTTGGTAACACGTGAAACTACTGATTCTTGTGGCTTTTAGACCCTGCTACATTGCTGAAGGTTAATATCACCTTTACTAACTTGAGGAAAGTCCTTTAAATACAGAATCATGTCTTCTGCAAAAAGGGATAGTTTTACTTCTTCCCTATTTGGATCCCCTTTATGTTTTTCCCTTGTCGATTACTCTTGCTAGGAATTCTACTACTGTATTGAAGTGTAGTAGAGAGAGTGGACATCCTTGTCTCATTCCTGATTTTACACTTAGTGTTTTCATGGTTCTAAGATTAGGTACATGCTTATTATATCTTTGTCAAATACATACTCTGTATTGTATTGAGGAATGTTCCATGCAATCCTAGCTTCTCAGATATATTAATCATAAAGGGGTATTATCAGAGCTTGTCAAAAGCTATCTCTACATCTATGTAGATGATCATGTGGATCTTGTCCCTGCTTCTGTTGATGGTTTGTATTATGTTTATTCACTTAAGTATATAGAATCAAATTGTATCCTAGGATGAATCCTGTTTAATCATAGCATATGATTTTTTATTTGTTAGTTGTTGAGATTGGTTGGTGAGAATTTTATTGAGAAATTGTGCATCAATGCTTATCAAAGAGATGGGTTTATAGTTCTCTTTCTTTGATGGGCCCCTATCTGATTTTGTGAATAATCTGATTCTATCTTCATACAATGTGTTTGATAATTCTGTTTCCCTTTTTATTCCATTGAGCAATTAGATGAGTATTGTAACTTCTCTTTGAGGGACTTAATTTCACTGTAAATCCATTCAGTACTAGACTTTTCTTGAATGGGAAGAGGTTTATTGACATTTCAGTTTCATTACTTCTAATGTGTCACTTCTTGGTCCACTTGGAGTATATGAAAGCATTAATTTCTCCAAGATTTTCCAAGTGATTGGCATAAGGTTTTCAATGTGCTCACTTAGATCACCCTCAATTTTGCTTATTTCTGTTGTGACTTCTCATTTTTGTCTCTAATTTTATCTCTTTTGCTGATTTCTCTTATTTTTTTTATTATAAAAGTGATATACAGAGGGGGGATTACAATTACAGAACTAATGAGTACATGTCTTTCTGAAAAGTTTTTCCTCTTCCACATTTTTTCCTGCTTTCCCCCATGCTGATATGCCACTCCCCCAAAGTTGTAAAGTTCATTTCTACCATAGTGTCTATTGGATATCACTGTTGCTTTGGTTTACTTTTTATCCCACCATATCTGTGATTTCCTTTCCCTTCCCCAAATCAGATAAACTTATATATAAGACACAGGGTACAGAAATAAAAAAAACAGTGACAACAGGAAATAAAACAAAGGGGGAAAATATAAACAGAAATAACTACAAACGGTTCACTCTACAATCCTCTTGTATCTATTTCTTGGAGCTCATTTGTTAAGTGTAATTTTATATGGTGATATGCTTATAGCCAGTGAGATATTGTGATTTTTTGCTAAGAATATCCTAGATATATACTAGTTTTTCCAAATAAGGGAAAATATGCAGCCTACGATTCTTTGGGTCTGGCTTGTTTTGCTTAATGTTTTCCAAGGTTTCCATTTCCTTACAAATGGGGCAATGGCATTCTTTCTGATAGAAACCCAGAATTTGATTGTGTATATATGCAACATTTTTTGATCCATTGATTTAATGAGAGGCATCTGGGTTGATTCCATATCATAGCTATGGTAAATAATGGTGCAATGGACATAGTTGTGCTGGTAGCTTTAGTGTGGTCTTGTTTGTGGTCATTTGCATAAATGCCCTGGGGGATTGCTGGGTTATAGGGGAGCTCTTTTGTGGAATCTCTATACGTCTTTACAGTGTGTTTGAACTAGTTTACATTTCCACCAATAGTGTAGTAATGTTCCTTTTTGGACACATCCCCATCAGCCCAGCATCTGTTATTAATAATTTTCTTCATAATGGTCAGTCTAACTGGGGAGAGTTGGAATCTCTATGTTTTTATCAAATTGTTTTATTGAGTTTTTTTCTTTTTATTTTTTTAATTTGTATTTATTTTTATTGTGAAAATAATGTACAGAGAAGTTACAATTTGTGAGGGGTGATTAGGGGTTGGTTTTTTAGCTGTGTCTTCTCTAGGCATCTATTTTTTGCTTGCACTCCCTTGCCTTCTCTGAATTTATGATCTTTTAACTTCCTCATCTGTACCCACATAATTTATCTATATTGATTTCATAGGAATCCTACCAACAATTAATGACAAGGTGGATCTTCACAAAATAAACTTCGTAATATTCCATTTTGCATTAAAAACTTTGCACACCACAGTGTCAAATCAACTATAAAAGTATGGGGCATATATATATATATATGTATATATATGTATATATATATATATATATATATATATATATATATATATATATATATATATATATGGGGCAAATTACATACAAGTTGAAAATGAAGGGAATCATCAAATATGGTTCCAAGAAAGGATTTTTTGTTATACTCGACAGTTACAGGCCACTTTTCTTGGAACATTTCAGAAATACATTGAGAAATTAGCAAAAGATGCATATCCTCTTGCCCAAAAAATATCACATTTTCTGCATAAAATCATGCTATCTTCACAAATTGCAATTTCCCTCCTCAAAACAATACATTTTGAATGATATTTTGTGTACACATATAAGAATCTGGGTATTTCCTGCCACAGATTTTGGAAAGAACTACCAGAATCCTTGTTCAGATGAAATTACACGTGGAAATTATTTAGATAGATGAGAAAATTGTATAGTAAGAAATTGCAACAATGAGATGTACAAGTCGTTATGTCAAAAATGAACTTTACAACTTTGTTGTGGGGAGGGGATGGGAGGCGGGGAGGATTGGGTGGCTGGGTGGGGGGAGGATGGGAAGGGATAGGAAGGGGAAACAAAGCAGGAGGCTACAATGCTTGATACTCATTATATTGCCCATGTAATTTTAATCCCTCTGTACTGTATTTTTACAATAAAAAAAGAGAAAAAAAACTTCATAAAAAAGGAAATATACTTCAGAATGTTGACTGAAAAATCCCTTTGAATGTTTCAGATGGCCTAATATCATTACAGCTTTGTTATGTATTTATTAGGCTCTACAATTATAACAATATATGTAATGGAAAATGCTATTCTTGAGGAAAATTAAGGATAGTGAAAAACGAAGTATGATTTGTTCTCTGTTGGGGAAAAATGTAGATTTTGATTTGATGATTGAAGTTTCCATACTACAACCTTAACATGTCTATGTGGAAACTGACATGGTGAATTCCAATATAGACATAAAAACCTGGTTTTAGTTCTGGATTCCAAGTAATGATGAATAGGTAGAGGAAATCAAAATGAATTCATTTGGTTGAGTGAACATTACTATATATATATATATATATATATATATATATATGTATATATATATAAACATTTAAACATATTTATACATTATATTTATATACATATAAATATATATTTACAAATACATAAATATATAAAAATTATAAATATATGTATATAAATATACAAATATAAATATATTTATATATAAGTATAATATATATAAATGAACAACTATAATATATAAATATAATGTATATTTATATATAATGATATAAATATATTTATATAAATATAAATTACACGTGGAAATTATATATAAATATATAGTTATATATTCTATATAGTTATATACTATATTTATATATTTATGCATATTTTTATACATGTATAAATTCATTATACATTGTATTTATACATATACATATACATATATATACATATAATGTAGCTAAAAATGAGAAATGCTTTGAACTCATGGTTTGTTAACAATGATTTCTGCTAAGAAATGAGAGAAAATATTATTTTACTTTCTGTGGAAAAGACCCAAATATATATTTTTGTGTTTTGCATATGAAAAAGAACTTCACTAGTAGTTCGGGAGATGTTTAGAAAACTTATAAAAGCACATGATTAGTTATTTTCAAAAAAGTTAATGCTTGCTTCAACTTTCATTTCCACTGAAACTTGGTCATTGTATACAAATCTTCTCACAAATCATGCTTGTACACTCTCTGTCTCAACACATTTAAAGTTAATTGAATATTTGAAGTGTGACCCTAGTCAATCTATTACTTGAACGATTATGGTATAGTTCTTCAAATCTTTCCCTAATGTCTCCCATTCAGGCTAAGCTATGCCTTGACAGAGTTTCTGAAATATGTGTCTTGTAAAATATTCATGTATGTATTATGCATCCAGGAAAATAAGAAGAAAGAGTTTACATGCTTGTATAGAAAAGAAAATCCATATTGTATTTACTTACTATATGATGTTATAGCAATGAATTTAAATCAATACGATATTTTGATCTCCATTTCAAAATCTGTAAAGGGATTCATAAAACAAAGCACAAAAAGTGATTATTTCATGAGATGTATCCTATCAAAGGATATATGTTCTGTCGTCAGCAAGTAAAATGAGCAAGATGATGAATCCATTTCCTCTCGAGCATTGTTAACACTCTTTGATTTTCCCTTACCACCGTTTCCCCCTACCTCCCCAACCTTCCCTCCCCCACCCAATGTTGTAAGGTGCATTTTCAACATAACATATTATACATCTCATTGTTAAAATGCGCCATCCAGCATTTTGATATTTCTAATCCCCTTGCCAAATTAGAAAAATGTATATACAAAATGCAGGACACTAAACTCAAATATAGTGACAACAGGGGTTATTCCATGGGGGAAGAACACACAAAGAACAACAAGAAGTAATATTACATAGTAATTTATAAGTACATTAAAAAGAAGAGTAAGAAAGTTAAAAACTTCTATCTCTTTATGGGGATCATTTCATTTAGCATCTGCTTATATGGTGATATGTACATAGATTTAGAACTCTTTTGCTTATCCTAAACATATACTAGTTATTTTAGATAAGGGAAACCATGGGTCTGAATTATTTCACTTAATATAATTTTTTCTAATTCTTTCCATTTCCTAACAAATGTTACCATGTCATTCTTTTTGATAGAGATATAAAATTCATATATATTCCTTGATCAATTCATCTACTGTGGGGCAACTGGATTGGTTCCATATCTTAGCTGTGGCAAATAACGCTGAATAAACATACTTGTGCTAGTAGTTTTAGTATAGCCTTATTTATGATCATTTGGGTAAATGACTAAAAGTGGGATTGCTTTATAATAGGGGAGCTCTATGTGTAGTTTTTGAGGAACCTCCATGTTTTGCAAAGTAGTTGAACAAGTTTACACTCCCACCAACAATACAGTAGTGTTCCCTTTTTTGCCACATCCCCTCCAGCATCTGTTGGTAGCACATTTCCTGATTATAGCCATTCTGTGTAAGGTGTAATTTCAATAATGTTTTTCTCTGTTTTTGTTTTTATTTCTCTCTCTATATATATGTATATATATATATATATATATATATACATATATATAATACATATATATGTAACACCAGTTTTTTTTTACAATTTCTTTGTTCATATACACTAGATATTTAATGCAGGAATGTGCCCCTGAATAATACATACATCAATATCCATATTTATTTCCCCATACTCCCAAAGTTCCTTCATTATAAACCCAAAACCTTTTGTAGGAGATTTTGGTATAAAATTACTTGGAATTTATGAAAAAAAATAATGATAGGTTATGTACCCAATACCAGAACAGTGACATACACTAGACAATACTTTCTATATATCAGTAAACATTTTACTCCCACTTAAAAAAGTTGGATAATGACATCGCATTTTTAGTAATTCCCAGTTGACTTTCATGTGTTCTACATAAACCTGTCAACAGAGGCTTTACTGAAAAATTATACAGTTATTATATATGTTCCAGGAGGTTTGCAAGTCATTTCTATAATTTTGATTAAACGTAATATTCATTCAAAAGCCTATATGTATATGCATAAACCACAATTCACTGATATATCTCTATATATTCCATGTTTATTTTTTATATTAGATAGTAACATTAATATTTGTTTGATAAAATATACTATATATACCGAAAAAATCCTTCTGGGAAACTTTTTCTTTCCTGCTTATTTTATTTAACATTTGCTAGTACTTGCTTTGAGAAATCTTAACCCATTTTACTGTTACTTTGAATCAATATGAATTTAAGATGTGAATTAAGAAGATATATACAAAGATAAAACAAATCTACAAGGCAGGCAAAGCAACATATGTGCCAGAAAATGGATTACTTCTAAAAAATGTATTGAAATTACCCTCTAATAAACATAAACATAAAACTGGCAGTCTTACAAAAAATAAACACTGTCATTCTTATACAAAGTCTATCCGTAGTAGAATGTTGTCACCTTCGTGTCAGAATGGTGACCGAGAATATGCATGAAAGTTTATGTAAACTAGCATAGGAACATAACCTAAATCAGTTTGGAATAGAAAATTTTCACTGGAAACATTTATATTTGTGATGTGTTTGCATCATTGTTCAGAAGTCACCATTCACGAGCACAAGCATATTCTGAAAGCCCAAATAATACAGCATGTTTCTTTCCCTAAAAACCATTTTCAATTTTATTTAGCTATATCCATGAAATAAAGATAGATGTAAAAGAATGGCAAATACTCCTTCAGATGAGTATATTTTAATAGGTGTTTAATTTTTTTAAACAGTTAATGGATTGGTTAATTCAGACAACCATAATTTAGAAAACCTTTTCCAAATTCGCTCAAAAGTTGTCCTTCTACTCGTTGTTCCTTTACTGGTTGTCCATGATGAAGAAAAAAGCCTGAAAATTATGAAATTTTTTGAGTACAAAAGCTTTAATTTCTGTTGCTTGATATATGTGACCCTGATCTGTGGAATACAGAAATTAATGTATTTCAGTTCAAGTGTCTAGCTACAAAAAGATTTAGAAATGAAGATATTCTAGTGTTAGCTTTTCCTTTCATTAAAGAATACACATTTAAGATATTGAATTTTGAAATATGTAATCATAATTTTTCTTGAAAAAATTTACTCCCTCCAGGACTTGCTGACATTTACTTGCCTATAACAATGGAAGAAGGTACACATGTTTTAAGAATTTATTTTCTTGGTCTAGTTCATGTTATTTTCTTAATTTATTGATTCACGGAAATTATATTCTTAGGAACAGACAGTACAGGTTAGATAGCATTAGTCCTGATGGACTCTGAAATTTTAAACATGTGAGAGTACATCAGAAGGTAATTTCCATAGTAATACTGTGTCATAGTTTAATCTTGACTCTCCTAATAGGGATTCCTAAGGTATGCTATATCTCTAAAAGTGAATAACAGCAAAGATTTGTATTTTCCGCAATATACTGCTTTTTCTCAAATACAGTTTTTTTTTTTTAGTTTTCAGAGGAATCTGTTGATCACTAGATTTTATTTCAATGTCCCTATGATCAAAATCATAAAATTAGGTTTTGCTGGTTCTTATACCATGTGGGGAAATGTAGAAAGGTTATGTTTCAGTGGAAAATGTTGGTAACACATAGTCTTAATTTCATGGATAAATTTTGGTATCTTTACAGGTAAATGTTGGAAAACTATGTCAATTATGTCAGAGAGTGTGTGGGAAGAAATTTCATGGACAGACTTTTGTATATCTTCTGAAATCTCAGCAGAATTCAATGGAAATTATGACAGTGGAAGTTTAACTTGTGTTTCTAGAGAAGAGCATAGTTGAGATATTTTGTGTTGTACAATTATTTTAAACTTGTTTGCAAGATTTCATTAACGTTGGAGGTAGATTTTACACACCATTAACTAATGGTGAAAATTGTAAATTACTGACATTATTAAAGATTACATTTTAACATGTTAAGAGATCCACTCTATTACTATATGGTCTGAATTTAGCTTCAATTCTTTAGAGTTCAGGCCATGGTTATAAACAGATAACTTTGAGAGATTTCTTGTGTCTCTTTCTAAATCTAGGGTAATGATTACAAACTTGTTCTTCATTTGATTTAAGAAAAAAACAAAACAAAAAAATTCATAGTATTTGAAGGTTGAAAGAACATTTTCTTAATTTAACATTGCAACAGTAAGTACTAGAACCTAGAAGAGACAGTTTCTGCTGTTGTGTTTTGTAAGAAGACACCTGTGATGTCCCAACATTTTGAAAGTTTTAAAATATCATTTTCTATTAACTTTTTCATACATTCATCAAATATATAAAAATAAACATTATTTGCATAAACTATATATATGTTTCTAAAGTATGATAAAAAATTTTATGGAGCTTTACACTGGTTTTCAATGTATGAAATCATATCAGTGAAAGAGTTTGAGATCCGAGTATCATTTTTTAAAATTTTTTGTTGTGAAAGTGCCATACAGTGCCATATCGACAAGATAATGAGTACATTTCGTATCAAGCATTATAGCTTCCCCCTTTGTTTCCCCTTCCCATCCCTTCTCATCTTTCTCCCTCTCCTGTCCCTCCTCGCTTCCCTCTCCCCTCCCACCCCTGCCAAAGTTTGTTTTTCAACATAACGATTTTTTACATCTCATTGTTGCAATGGAAACGAGCTTGGACACAAGTTTCATAGATTCTTATATAAGCAATCAAATGAGAAAAAAAAAAAAACAGTTTCTCTTGCTAACTAACCAACCTACCAAGCAAGGCACCAACCACCCAATCATCCCAACAACCCAACCAAATAACCCACAGTCCGACCAACTAACCCATCTTTTCTGAGTGAGATCAGACCTTTGCTAGAGGCCTTCACAAACAGAATTTTTCCTGAGATGCGATCCGAAGCCCTAAATCTCTGTGAATTCCATCTATTTCTTTTTTTTTTAAATATTATATTATTTTATTTGAGAACATACAGTACAGAGGGGCTACCATTACATGGGCAGGATAATGCATACATTTGTTACCAAGCATTGCAGCCTCCTCCTTTGTTTACCCTTCACCTCCCTTCCAAGCCTCCCCCCTCCCCCCACCCAATTATACCCCCCTCCCCCCCACCGACTTTGTAAAGCTGGTTTTGACATGACATTTTGTACTTCTCATTGTTGCAACAGGTCCACCTGAATCCTTCAACGACTTGTTTGCCCCCATCTCCTCCACATGTTATACTGACATCAAATATAGTGAAAGCGGGGGTTACACTGTGGGAGAGGGACATACAAAGCAACAAAGACATAATCTTATAAATGCATTAGAAACATACCCATGAAAGAAACGAAAACATTAAAATATATATTTAAGGGTTCATTTTCCTAACATCACATTATCTGACCTTTTCCGCTTGACTCATACCTATACTAGATATTGCAAATAAGGGAAAGCATGGGACCTATGCTTCTTTGGGCCTGGCTTACTTCACTTAATATAATTTTTTCCAAGTCTTTCCATTTCCTAACAAATGGGGAAATGTCATTCTTTCTGATGGAGGCATAGAATTCCATTGTGTATATATACCACATTTTCTTGATCCATTCATCTACTGAGGGGCATCTGGCTTGGTTCCATATCTTAGCTATGGTAAATAATGCTGCAATAAACATAGTTGTGCTGGTAGCTTTAGTGTGGTCTTGTTTGTAAACATTTGGGTAAATGCCCAAAAGTGGGATTGCTGGATCATAGGGGAGATCTATGTGAAGTCTTTTCAGGAACCTCCATACTGCTTTCCAAAGTGGTTGAACAAGTTTACATTCCCACCAACAATGAAGTAAGGTTCCTTTCTGTCCACATCCCCTCCAGCATCTGTTGTTGTTAGAGTTCTTGATTTTTGCTGTTCTAACTGGAGTGAGGTGATATCTCAATGTTGTTTTGATTTGCATTTCTTTTATGGCTAGGGATGTTGAACATTTCTTCATGTGTCTATTGGCCATCCTTCTTTCTTCTTCAGAGAAGCTTCTCTTTAAGTCTTTTGCCCACTTATTTATTGGGTAGTTGTTTCTTTGAGGATTTGTTGTTGGGTGCTTTAATTTTTTGAGTTCCAAGTATATTTTAGATATGAGACCCTTGTCCGTTGTATGGCTAGTAAAGATCTTCTCCCAATCGCTGGGCTTTCTATTGATCTTGCTAGCTAAGTCATTTGCCCTGCAGAAGCTCTGCAACCGTATGCAATCCCATTTCTCCAACCTTTCTTTGATTTGTTGTGCTTCCGGGTCTCTATTCAGAAAATTTCGGCCTGAGCCAAGGAGACCTAGGGTTTCTCCTATTCCACCCTGTAATGTTTTCAGAGTGTCTGCTTTGAGTTCAAGGTCTTTGATCCATTTGGAGTTGATTCTGTTGCAGGGTGATATAGAAGAATCTAGCTTTAGTTTTCTACATGTAGTTAACCAATTTTGCCAGCACCATTTACTGAAGAGGCTGTCTTTCTTCCATTCTATTGTTTTAGCTTCCTTATCGAAGATTAGATGGCTATTGGTCTGTAGGTTCATTTCTGGGTTTTCAATTCTATTCCATTGGTCCTGAGGTCTGTTCTTATGCCAATACCAAGCTATTTTAATTACTATGGCTTTATAGTAGAGTTTGAAATTTGGTATTGATATTCCTCCAGCAGTGTTCTTTCCGTTGAGGCGCGTTTTTGCTATTCGGGGTCTTTTATTGTTCCATATGAATTTTTGGATTGCCTCCTCTATTTCCTTGAAGAATGAGGGTGGAATTTTGATAGGTATCGCGTTGAATTTGTAGATAGCCTTGGGAAGTATTGCCATTTTCACGATGTTAATCTTGCCAATCCAGGAGCTTGGGAGGTTTTGCCATTTTTTAAGTTCTGTGTTGATTTCCTTTTTCAAGATTTTAAAGTTTTCATCATAGAGGTCCTTCACTTCTTTGGTTAAGTTAATTCCTAGGTATTTTATTTTTTGTGGGGCTATTACAAATGGAGTTGCTTTCCTAATTTCAGCCACACTTTTCTCATTGTTGGCATATAGAAAAGCCCTTGATTTATGGGGGTTAATTTTATAACCTGCTACTTTGCCAAAGTTTTGAATCAGCTTGAGTAATTTGGGAGTGGACTCTATGGGATTCTTTAAATACAAGATCATGTCATCTGCAAAGAGGGAGAGTTTTATTTCTTCTTTCCGTATTTGGATCCCCTTTATGTCTGCATCTTGTCTTATTGCTGTAGCTAGGCATTCTAATACTAGATTGAAGAGAAGTGGAGAGAGTGGGCATCCTTGTCTCGTTCCTGAGTTAAGAGGAAATGGCTTTAGTTTTTCACCATTGAGTATAATGCTGGCTGTATGTTTGTCATATACAGCCTTTATTGTATTGAGGAATGATCCATGGATTCCTAACTTTTCCAGAACCTTCATCATAAAGGGGTGTTGGATCTTGTCAAATGCTTTTTCTGCATCTATTGAGATAACCATGTGGTTCTTATTCTTGCTCCTGTTGATGTGATGAATAATATTAATTGATTTGCGTATATTGAACCAGCTTTGCATCCCTGAAATGAATCCTGTTTGATCATGGTGTATGATTTTTTGGATGAATTGTTGAAGTCGATTGGCCAAAATTTTGTTGAGAAGTTTTGCATCAATGTTCATCAAAGAAATGGGTCTATAGTTCTCTTTCTTTGATGAGTCCTTGCCCGGTTTTGGGATGAGGGTTATGATGGCTTCATAGAATGTGTTCGGTAGTGAGCTTTCTCTTTCAATTTCATTGAAGAGTTGGAGGAGTATTGGTGTGAGCTCTGCTTTGAAGGCCTTGTAAAATTCCGCTGTAAAACCATCTGGTCCTGGACTTTTCTTAGCTGGGAGGTCTCTTATTGCTGTTTCTATTTCAATGCTTGATATGGGCCTGTTAAGCTGGTTTAACTCATCTTGGTTAAGTTTTGGCATGTCAATATTTGCTAGGAAAAGGTCCATTTCTGTCAAGTTCTCAAACTTATTAGCATAAAGTTTTGAGAAGTATTCCCTTATAATGTTCTGAATCTTGGTTGTTTCCGTGGTGATGTTTCCATTCTCATCTCTGAGTTTATTAATTTGGGTGTGTTCTCTCCTTTTTCTGATAAGGTTTGCTAAGGGTCTGTCAATTTTGTTAAGTTTTTCGAAGAACCAACTCTTTGTTTTGTTGATTCTTTCTATAGTTTTTTTTGGATTCTAATTCATTTAATTCTGATTTAATTTTGATTATTTCTTTCCGTCTACTGGATTGGGGTTTATCTTGCTGCTCTTTTTCAAGTAGGTTTAGATGTGTCATTAAATTGTTAGTTTCCGATATCTCCAATTTGTTGATGTAGGAGCTCAGAGCTATAAACTTGCCTCTGAGTACTGCCTTTGCTGTGTCCCAGAGGAGCTGGTAATTTGTGTGTTCATTTTTGTTGAATAGCATGACCATTTGATTTTCCTTTCTAATCTCTTCCATGACCCACTCATGATTCAGCAGTGTGTTGTTCAGCCTCCATGTGATACCGGACTTTCTTTGGTGGCTTTTGGTGTTGAGTTCTAATTTTATTCCCTTGTGGTCAGAGAGAATGCAAGGTATAACTTCAATGTTTCTGAATTTAGACAAGTTTGCTTTGTGGCCTAAAATGTGATTTATTTTAGAAAACGTTCCATGTGCTGCTGAGAAGAACGTGTATTCTGATGCTGCTGGGTGAAATGTTCGGTAAATGTCTGTTAAGTCTAGTTGATCTATGCAGCTGGTTAGATCTGCGGTTTCTCTGTTGAGTTTTTGCCGAGTTGATCTATCTAGTGGGGAGAGTGGTGTGTTAAAATCCCCAACAATTAATGTCTTTGGATCTATATGGGATTTGAGGGAAAGTAGTGTTTCTTTGATAAATTTGGGTGATACATTGTTTGGCGAATAGATATTTAGAATTGTAATATCCTCCTGAAGGAGAGATCCTTTAATTAGTATGTAGCGATCTTCTTTATCTCTTCTCATGAATATTAGTTTGAAGTCTATTTTATCTGATATTAGGATTGCAACTCCCGCCTGTTTATGAGGGCCGTTTGCTTGGTAGATTTTGTTCCAGCCTTTAACATTGAAGATGTGTTTGTTTTTAGGGGCAAGATGTGACTCCTGGAGGCAGCAGATAGAAGGGTCTTGTTTTTTAATCCAACTAGACAGTCTATGTCGCTTAATTGGAGAGTTCATTCCGTTAACGTTAAGAGATAGGACTGAGAGGTATTTGGGAGTTCCTGCCATGTTATCCACCTTCTTGAGGGCTGCAGAAACTGGGTTCTTCCTAAGGTTCTTGGATTCTCAGTTTGGGTGCAGTTTCTTGGCCTTTGTCACGGTCTTGTTGGTTTTATATGTGTAGGAAATCTTTAAGAATCTTTTGTAGGGCTGGTTTGGTGGAGATGTATTGTTTCAATTTTTCTTTGCTATGGAAGGTTTTTATTTGGCCTTCAGTTATGAAGGAGAGTTTAGCTGGGTACAGTATTCTTGGTTGATAATTATTTGTTTTTAGGGCATGGCATACGTCATTCCAGGCTATTCTTGCTTTGATTGTCTCTGCTGAGAAATCTGAGGTAATTCTAATTGGTTTCCCTTTGTAGGTGATTACCCTTTTCTCCCTGACAGCTTTAAGGATCTTTTCCTTGGTCTGGGTTGATCCTGTGTGGATTATAATGTGACATTGGGATGTCCTATTCTGGTCTGGTCTATTTGGGGTTCTAAAAGCTTCTTGTATCTGAATAGGCCTATCTTTTTGTATGTTTGGGAAGTTCTCTACTAGGATCCTGTTAAACAAATTTCCTAGACCATTAACTTCTGTTTCTAGGTGCTCCTCTACACCCATTATCCTTAGATTGGGCCTTCTGATGGTGTCTTCCAGGTGTTGGATAGACCTATCATATTTCTTGGACTTGTCTTGGATGGTTGTATGTTCTTTCTCTATAATATCTAGGCTGTCTTCAATCCCTGAGATTCGATCTTCTGCATGGTCTAACCTGCTGTCAAGACTCTCTACTTTGTTTTTTATCTCTTTTCCTTCTAATTGGTCAGCTTTGATGGCTTCAAGTTCTTTGTTGAAACTCTGTTTTAGGTCTTGTATGAATTTCTTTACTTCCTTAATTTGGTGTTCAGTGTTTGTTCTCAAATCACTTAGTTGATTGGTTATGGTTTCTTTGGACTCCCATTCCTTCTGTTGGGTTCCATTCAGCATTCCCTTTGTGGTCTCCCTGACTTCCTTCAGCTCTTTGTTAATGGATTCCATGAATGCCTTTAGTGATCTTTGTGTATTCTCTACCTGGTCTCTCAATTCCTGAATTACTCTTTGATTAGCTTCTGCCCGTCTGTGGGATTCTTGCAGTTCTCTTTCTTCCCGTTCGTGGGAATCCTGCAGTTCTCTTTGAGTGTTCTCTGCCTGCTCACGGCATTCCTCCCTTTCTCTTTGAGCATTCTCAAGTTGTTCGCGCGAATCCTGTATCAGTTTTTGAGTAGCTTCCTCACGCTTATGATATTCCTGTATAAACTTCTGGGATGCCTCCTCTCTCTCCCTATCACGCTCATACAGAGTCCTTTGTACATTGTCAAACTTCTCATTTATCTTGTTTGCTATTAGCCTTTGTAGAGCTATTTGGGAACTCTCCTCTGGATTATTCTTTATCTGTTCTAATCCCTGATTATCGAGATTGGGAATTGAGATACCCGAATTTGCCATTTTTCTTGTGTTTTTCCGGCTTCCTCGGCCCATTTGAGATGAAGATTGCACAAGTTTTATGCTAGAACACTATCTTAAGGCAACCATCAACCAAAGTTTGCGTTTGTACAGTCAATAGCCTACAGATACAATCTAGTTCAACAGATACATCTATTCAACATCAAACAACTATATGTTAAAGTACTTTGAACCGCAGAAAAGAATTTGGAAAATCAGAAATTATTAGGATTAGGGAGAGATGTGGGTAAAAAATAGGAATAGATTGGTGTGGGGAGGCACAGGGAGAGTTAACTATGTCCTAATCACAATGCAGGAAATGGGTTGGGTAGGATGCAAGTAGAGAGAGAGAGAGACCAGAAAAGAAATAGTAACGTAAAAATTAATGTTATTATAGAAGTTAAAAGACCGTCTATTTAGAGAGGAATGTGAATATGTTCCGAGAAGGGGAGGGACATAGAGGAGATATGAAAAGCTTTAAGGATGAAAAAAGGGAGAAGAAAAGATCAGAAGTTCAGTAGAGCTAGACAAAAAACAAAAAGATAATTAAGAAAGAAAGAAAAAGAGAAAGAAGACAAGAAAAGAAAGGAAAACGCTCATTCACATATTCCTAAAATAAAAATTATAAGATGAGAAAAAAAAAAGTTACTGGAAAACAATTATTTTTTCAGAAGAGGCAAAAATTAAAGATTAATAAAAGTTTTAGAAGGGAAAATATATATATAAGGTAGCAAAAAACAAAAAAACAAGCAAAAAAAGAAAAGAAGAAGAAGAAAAAAAAAGAAAAAAGAAAGTCTTTTGATTTTTTTTTGGGGGGGAGGAGTGGGAAGAATCCTGTATCTCCCTTTTGTCTCTAACCATTCTCTTGTTGGAGTCTCTGGTCAGCTTGAGGTCCTGAGGCTTAATTGGTTTCTTAAGTCGGTTGGTTGGATGAGGCAGAAAAATGCTCTGCTTTACCCAAGATTTTGAGATCCCCCTCCCAGGTTAGTTTTCTCGGAGGGTGATCTGCTTTGAGAGTCACAAAAGAGGGGGATGTGGTGATGGGGCTAGGTTCTGGGTAGAGTTGAGGCCTTTCAACAAACAGTAGCTTTTCCCTGGGGCTATTTTGTGATAAAGCTCACAGTGCCCAGCCTGGAGCCATTCTCAGGGTTTCTGTTTTTCAATTGATTATGGTGGCTGCTAGAGGGAGGGGCAGCCTCTGGCTCTGGTTACCCAGTGAGGGAAGGCACTCCGATGGCTGGCGCCTGAGCTGGGTGATTTTTCCCTGGATGGTGCTGAGTCTGGCAGGTCACGTCGCCGTTAAGTTCTTGTGACCTGCTAAATGACTTGTTTTATTCCAAGGCCTGAGCTGGAGCTAGCAGCTCCTCCGAGCTTTGTCGGTATCCTAGATGGAGATCATCGGTGCTGGGGGGGGAGGGGTAGCCTTCCCTCCTCTGCTTCCTGAGAAGGAGTGAGGATGTCGGGCTTGTACTCACGCTGAGTCTTGGATCCTGGGTCATCTCTGGTCTGCAAACAGCAGGATGAAGATTTCCGCTCCTTGTCGGTTCTTGTTGGTGTTGAGTAGAATCCGCTTGTCCGCTGCGTCTGGCTCCTTTGTCCTGGACTCTCTGTGTCTCAGGTATGACCCCGCGGCGGTGGTTGCCGCCGCGACCCTGCCGCCGTAGCGGCAGCTGATATGTTTCCTTGGCTTCCCCTCTCTTGTCTAACTCTCTGTCCTGTGATGGCACACTTGGTGTGATTCTCTGGCTTAGGACTGTTCACTAGAACTCTAAATTGCTTTCTATGCGAGAGCTTGTTCAGATTCCAGCTTCTCCTCCGCCATCTTCCCGGAACTCTTCCATCTATTTCTTAAATTCCCTACTCCACCTACATGCACTCCTCTTCCCCAGCGATTCCTGATCCTGGTGCAGGGTTTCCTGCTATCTCTGGTGTCCTTTGGCTGAACTGGCTGTAGCATCGTGCTATGCCTTTTCCCAATGATAATCTAATGGTTGTCCATGCCCTCCTTGGGGTTAGTGGAGGTAAAGGAAGAGGAAGAGGAAGAGGAAGACAAGGAGGAGGAGGGCAGCTGCTCCCGGGCCCCTCCCCCCCACCTACCTGGGGAACCATGGATAATTCAAATGAGGCTCTGAGCACACTGTGGAGAAGATAAAGAACAAATGCTGACCACTAGCAGCCAATTTTCCCTTTCCTTTCCTTGGCATTTATGCAAATATATTCCGGCCCACCCTCAGGCCCAGAAAGTATCTGGGGCTGGATCAAGCCATGGTTGGCCTTGAGCTGTCAATACAGAACAACTTGGAGTTGAACGTGTGATTCGTTGCCTTTAAATTCTCTAACACAAATACAGGCCCAGGATAACAGTTATTTGCCAGCCACTACCCACCCCACCAGACCCAAGTTCAGAATCTAATTCCTTGGATATCCCACATGGTTAGCAAGACCCAGGATGGAAACAAAGTCAGTTCAGACACGCCAGCTCTGAGTGTTGTGTGAAGAAAAGAGCTCCCTCCACAGTGTAACATGATCACAACTCCACCTCATCCTTTATTTCCCTTCTTCCTTACTTCCAGGTTTCCCTTCTTTTCCCCTTCTTCCTCCCTTCCTTTCTTTCTTGTCCTTCTTCACTCTCAAGTTTTATTCCCTCCTTCTTTTCCCCTTACCTCCCTTCATTACTAGCTTCCTTCTAACTTTCTCTTCCTCGTTCCTACCTTCTTTATTACCTTCTTCCTTCCTGACTTCTGTCTTCCTTTCCCTACATCTTTTCCTTGTTGCCTACTTTCCACCCTACTTCCCTTCATCCCCTCCCTCCCTCTCTCATTTTTTTCTTTTATAAATTTATTTTTTATTGTCGATTGTGTACAGAGACGTCAGAACTACATAAGTAAAGTAATAAGTATATTACTTGTCACTTGTTAGTCTTTATTTTCTTTTTTTATTATTTTATTTTATTTGTGAACATATCGTACAGATGGATTACAATTAGATGGGCAGGATAATGCATACATTTCTTACCAAGCATTGCAGCCTCCTCCTTTGTTTACCCTTCACATCCCTTCCCAGCATCCCCCTCCCCCTCATATCCTCATACACTCATATCCTCCCCCCACTCCTGCACCACCGTTGTAAAGCTTGTTTTCAACATGACAACTTGTACATCTCATTGTTAGAACAGGTCCACCTGTATCCTTAAACGACTTGTTTTTCCCCATCTCCTCCACAACTTATACTGACATCAAATACAGTGAAAGCAGGGGTTATACTGTGGGGGAGGGACATACAAAGCAACAAAGAAATAATCTTATAAATTATTTAGAAACAAAGGCATGTAAGAAAAAAACGTTAAAATTCATATCTAAGGGTTCATTTTCCTAACATTACATTATCTGACCTTTTCCGCTTGACTCATACATATACTACATATTGCAAATAAGGGAAACTATGGGACCTATGTTTCTTTGAGTCTGGCTTATACACTTAATATAATTTTTTCCAAGTTTTTCCATTTACTAACAAATGGGGCAATGTCATTCTTTCTGATGGAGGCATAGAATTCCATTGGGTATATATATCACATTTTCTTGGGGGCATCTGTGTTGGTTCCATATCTTAGGTATGGTAAATAATGCTGCAATAAACATAGTTGTGCTGGTAGCTTTAGTATGGTCTTGTTTGTAAACATTTGGGTAAATGCCTAAAAGTGGGATTGCTGGGTCATAGTGGAGCTCTATGTGAAGTCTTTTGAGGAACCTCCATACTGCTTGTCAAAGTGGTTGAACAAGTATTCATTCCCACCAACAATGAAGTAAGGTTCCCTTCTGTACACATCCCCTCCAGCATCTGTTGTTGTTAGAGTTCTTGATTTTTGCCATTCTAACTGCAGTGAGATGGTATCTCAATGTTGTTTTGATTTGCATTTATTTTATGGCTAGGGATGTTGAGCATTTCTTCATGTGTTTATTGGCCATCTTTCTTCTTCAGAGAAGTTTCTCTTTAAGTCTTTAGCCCACTTATTTATTGGGCAGATGTTTCTTTGAGGATTCCTGTTTGGGGGATTTAATTTTTTGAGTCCAAGTATATTTTAGATATGAGACCCTTGTCAGTTGTATGGCAGGTGAAGATCTTCTCCCAATCTGTGGTCTTTCTATTGATCTTGCTAGCTATGTCCTTTGCCATGCAGAAGCTCTGCAACTTCCATTTGTCCAACGTTTCTTTGATTTGTTTTGTTTCCGGGTCTCTATTCAGAAAATTTCGGCCTGAGCCAAGGAGACCTAGGGTTTCTCCTATTCCGTCCTGTAATGTTTTCAGAATGTCTGCTTTGACTTCGAGGTCTTTGATCCATTTGGAGTTGATTCTGGTGCAGGGTGATATATAAGGATCTAGCTTTAGTTTTCTACATGTAGTTAACCAATTTTGCCAGCACCACTTACTGAAGAGGTTGTCTTTCTTCCATTCTATTGTTTTAGCTACCTTATCAAAGATTAGATGGCTATAGGTCTATAGTTTCATATCTGGGTTTTCAATTCTATTTCATTGGACCTGAGGTCTGTTCTTATGCCAATACCAAGCTGTTTTGATTACTGTGGCTTTATCGTAGAGTTTGAAATTTGGTATTGATATTCCTCCAGCAGTGTACTTTCCGTTGAGGAGCATCTTTGCTATTTGGGGTCTTTAATTGTTCCATATAAATTTTTGGATTGTGGGGCTGGGAAGGTGGCTCAGTGGTAGAGCACTTGCCTTGCATGCTCAAGGCCCTGGGTTCGATTCCTCAGCACCACATAAGCAAAAAGAAAAAAGCCGGAAGTGGCGCTGTGGCTCAAGTGGTAGAGTGCTAGCCTTGAGCTGAAGAGCTGAGGGATAGCGCCCAGGCCCAGAGTTCAGGCCCCATGACCAGACCCAAAAAAAAAAATTTTTTTTTGGATTGCCTCTTCTATTTCATTGAAGAATAAGGTTGGAATTTTGATAGGTATCGCGTTGAATTTGTAGATAGCCTTGGGAAGTATTGCCATTTTCACGATGTTAATCTTTCCAATCCAGGAGCGTTGGAGGTTTTGCCTCATTCTAAGTTCTGTTTCCATTTCCTTTTTCAAGATTTTAAAGTTTTCATCATAAAGGTCCTTCACTTCTTTGGTTAAGTTCCTAGGTATTTTATTTTTTGTGGGGCTATTCCAAATCGAGTTGCTTTCCTAATTTCAGCCCCACTTTTCTAATTCGTGGCATACAGAAAAGCCATTGATTTTGGGGGGTTTAATTTTATACCCTCCTACTTTGCCAAAGTTTTGAATCAGCTTGAGTAATTTGGGAGTGGAGTCTATGGGATTCTTTAATGGATGGTTGCATGTACTTTCTTTGTAATATCTAGGCTCTCTTTAATCCCTGAAATTCGATTTTCTGCATGGTCTAACCTGCTGTCAAGACTCTCTACTTTGTTTTTTATCTCTTTTCCTTCTATTGGTCAGCTTTGTTGGCTTCAAATTCTTTGTTGAAACTCTGTTTTTGATCTTGTATAAATTTCTTTACTTCCTTAATTTGGTGTTCAGTGTAACTCTCAAATCACTTTTTGATTGTTTATGGTTTCTTTGAACTCCCATTCCTTCTGTTGGGTTCCATTCAGCATTCCCTTTGCGGTCTCCCTGACTTCCTTCAGCTCTTTGTTAATGGATTCCATGAATGCCTTTAATGATCTTTGTGTATTCTCTCCCTGCTCTCTCAATTCCTGTTTTGCTCTTTGATTAGCTTCCTCCTGTTCGTGGGATTCCTGCAGTTCTCTTTGAGTGTTCTCAGCTTGCTCAAGCCATTCCTGCCTTTCTCTTTGAGTATTCTCAAGCTGCTCACGCAAATCCTGTATCAGTTTTTGAGTAGCTTCCTCACGCTTATGATATTCCTGTATAAACTTTTGGATTGCCTCCTCTCACTCCCTATCACGCTCATAGAGTCCTTTGCATGTTTCCTATCTTTTCATTCATCATGTTTGCCAGCAGTGTTTGTAGAGCTATTTGAGAATTCTCCTCTTGATTATTCATTATCTGTTCTGTCCCCTGATTATCAAGATTGGGAATTGAGATACCCGGATTTGCCATTTTTCTTGTGTTTTTCCAGCTTCCTCTGCCTATTTGAGATGAAAATAGCACCAGTTTTGTGCTAGAACACTATCTTAAGGCAACCATCAACCAAAGTCTGAATTTACATAGTCAATATTCTACAGATACAATCTAGTTCAACAGATACATCTATTCAACATAAAACAACTACTTGTTAATGGGCTTCGAACTGCAGAAAAGAATTTGGAAAACCAGAAATTATTAGGGTTAGGGAGAGATGTGGGTAAAAAATAGGAATAGATTGGTGTGGGGAGGCACAGAGAGAGTTAACTAAGTCCTAATCTCAATGCAGGAAATAGGTTGGGTTGGATGAAATTAGAGAGAGGGAAAAAAAGAAGAAAGGGAAAGGGAAAAAAAAGACACAAGAAAAAATAGAAAAGTAAAAATTATTAATATTATGGAGAAACAAAACCAATCTATTTAGAGTAGAATGTGAATATATTGAGAGAAGTGGAGGGACATAGAGGAGATGTGAAAAACTTAAAAATAAAAATGCTTAAAATATTATATAGGTATAAAGAGGTAGTACTGCTATTAAGAAATTTAAATCTCAGAGGTTTCGAATTGAGTAATAAATTTGTGGATTAAGTGTGTACACAATGGAGGATAGGGTCTACAAAGTGTTAAGTCACATAAAGAAGAACAAAAGAGAGGAAAAGGTGAAAAGGATAGGAAAGGAAGAAAAAAGATCAGAAGTTCAGTGGAACTAAACAAAAAACAAAAAGGTAATTAAAAAAATAGAAAGAAGGCAAAAAAAAAAAAAAAAAGAAAGACAAACGCACATTCACATATTCCTAAAATAAAAATTATAAGAGGGAAAAAAAGTTACTGGAAAACAATTTTTTTTCAAAAGATTAAAAAAAGTTTTAGAAAAGAAAAAACAATTTTTATTTAAGTTACCAAAAAAAAGAGAAGAAGAAGAAGAAGAAGATGAAGAAGAAGAAGAAAAAAAAGTTCTTTGATTTTTTTTTTTTTGGAGGGGTGGGAAAAATCCTGTATCTCCCTTGTGTCTGTAACCAGCCTCTTGTTGGAGTCTCTGGTCCTGTGGCTTGGTTGGTTTTTTAAGTCAGTTTGTTAGAACAGGCAGAAAAATGCTCTGCTTTACCTAGGATTTTGAGATCCTCCTCCCAGGTTAGTTTAATGGGAGGCTGATCAGCTTTGACAATCACAACTGAGGGGGATGCAGTGATGAGGCTAGGTTCTGGGTAGAGTTGAGGCCTTTCAACAAACAGTAGCTTTTCCCCGGGCCTATTTTGTGAAAAACTCACAGAGCCCAGCCTGGTATCATTCTCAGTTTTTCTGTTAACTGATTTTCAATTGATTGTGGAGGCTGCTAGAGGGAGGGGCAGCCTCTGGCTCTGATTACCCAGTGAAGAAAGCCTCTTCTAGGGCTGGTGCCCGAGCTGGGTGACTTTTCCCTGGATGGAGCTGAGTCTGGCAGGTCACGCCGCCGCCTTTAAGTTCTTGTGACCTCCTAAATGACTCGTTTTATTCCAAGGCCTGAGTTGGAGCTAGCAGCTCCTCTGAGCTTTGTCGGTATCCAAGATGGAGATCTCCGGTACTGTGTGGGGGGAGGGGTGGCTTTCCATCCTCTGCTCCCTGAGAAGGAGTGAGGACGTCGGGCTTCTACTCACACTGAGTCTTGGTTCCTGGGTCGTCTCTGGTCTGTGAACTGCAGGATGAAGATGTCCGCTCCTTGTCGGTTCTTGCTGGTGTTGAGTAGAATCCGCTCGCCTGCTGCGTCTGGCTCCTTCATCCTGGACTCTCTGTGGCTCAGGTATTGTGCCCTGCAGTCGCCGCTGCCACCAATTACACCGTGGCAGCGGCTGCTGGCAAGCACTCAGATGTGTCTCCTTGCCTGGATTTTCTCTCTGTGGCCTGTCTCTGTTCTGTGATGGCACACTTTGTGTGATTCTCTGGCTTAGGACTGTTCACTGGAACTCTAAAACTGCTTTCTCTGCAAGAGCTTGTTCAAATTCCAGCTTCTCCTCTGCCATCTTCTCCCTCTCTCATTTTCATTCTTCTTTCTATCTCCCATCCTTTCCTCCTCCCTACTTCCTTCTTTCCCTACTTCCTTCTTTTCTCTGCCCTCCCTTATCTCTGCCTTCCTTCCTTCCTTCCATGCCCTCTCCCTCCTTCCTTCTTCTCTCTCTCTTCCTACATTTCTTCCTTTGCCCTTTTCTATTCCCTTAATTCTTACTCCCTTCCTTCCCTCGTTCCCTACCTCTTTGTCCCCTCCACCTTCCTAGAATGGTCCATATTTCTTTTCATGTTCCATCTTTCCCTCCTCCTTCCCTTCCCTCTTCCTTCTCTCCTTCCTGGCTTCTCTTTTCCCTTCCAGCCTTCTTTTTCCCACCGTCATTGCCCCGCTCCCTCCCCTCTCTTTGCCACCTTCATCCCTCCTTCACTATCCTCCATCCTTTCTGCGTTCATCCCTTCCCCCTTCCTTCCTCCTTTACTTCTTCCCTCTCTTTCTTCAGTTCCTTTCTTCTTCTTGACTGGGTTTTTCATTTTCTCACCCTGAGGCTCCATTACCTAGGGAAGAGAAAGACACCTATGCCAGGTTTCACCCATGCCCTGGAAGAGAATCTAAGAGAATATAATTGTCTTGCCACCATCGGCTTCTACTACTCAACTTCACTAAGGGTGTTCCATGCAAGAAGCAAATCCTTAGGAAAACCGTTCTAACAAACAAACAAACAAACACGTTGAGGCCTTCCCACCCAGATAGCAGCAGGACAAAGAAGAGGAGGAGAAGGATGGGTAGAGGAGGCAGAAAAAGAAGCAAAGAAAGGAGGAGACTCTTCCACTTCACAAAGGGCCTGTCTCAGGAAACCATGGTCTTTCTTAATATTGAACAAAACAGGTAAACAACAACAACAAAACAACAACTCAGGCTGTGGTGTACTTTTCGGAGCTGTTTGATCTTCCCACAGCAGGGCAGGTTGGCCTGTGGACATTGGGAAAATGAGGTGTATGTGGAAAATATCTCTGATCTGTATCAAACCCTCAACCCTAACGTGAAGGAAAAACAGCTGGCATAGTAGAGAACATCTTATGCAAAGCCTGGCCTGGTTCTAGAATCTTCTCTCAGCCCTGTGTGTGTGCACATGTGTGCAACGTTATTCCTGTGTGGTTTATACTTTGGCCTTGCCACTATTTCTTTTTTGTACACACCTGTCTCTGTACCCTGTCCATCTTACTTATCCCCCAACAGGCTGGAAAGCCTGCTAATGCCCTCTCCTGCCTTTCTGTAGAAAGCATACAAGTGTAGATCACCTCCCTCCACAGACATTACACACTCCCTGCCTCCCATCCCAGTCCCTCCACTTTCACATAAAGGGAAATATTTACATATAAAGGGGAAGCAAACAAAGCAAATGTGAGAAATATGGAACCAGATGGATTAACTTCTCTTGTAGCAAAAAGTAGATTCGTGATTCAAAAACTAAAACAGAAAATCCTTCTCCAGTTATGGAACAAACAGAAAAACCATTGAGTCTCCAGTAGTTGAGCACCAGCATTGAGCACAGAGAAGCTCAGGAACATTGCTGACTCTCCAAATTCAAGTCCATGGACCCATATTCAAGGTTTAGGTCACTCGTTCAAGGCCCAGAACTGAGTTCAAGCCCCAGTCTCCTAGTTCAAAGCACAGGCTGTGAGTTCAATTCTCAGGCCCCATATTCAGGGCCCAGGCTACCAATTCAAGGCCCAGATGAGTTCAAGTTCCCGGCCCAACACTCCAGGCATAGACAGTTAGGTCAAGGAACCAGTTTGGAATTCAAGACCCAAGCTGTGATTTGAAGGCCCAGGAACTAATTTCAAAGCCTATGCTGTGAGTTCATTCCCAGGCAATGAGTTTAAGGCAAGGATCCCAGTTCAGGTCCCAGGCCCCTATTTCAATCCCAGGTCACAAGTTCATTCAGGACATGAATTCAAGGCCCAGGCTCTGACTTTAAGGCTCATACCTGACTTCAATGCCTAGCTATGAGTTAAATGCCTAGGATCAGAGTTCAGGTCCTAAGCACTAATTTTAGGAACAGGCCCTGAAATCAAGTGCAGGCCCTCAGTTCAAAGCCCACACTGTGAATTGAAGGCTCAGGCTCAGCCTCTCTGGACCGGGATAGGGGTTCAAATTCCACCACAAGAGTACAAATCCAGGCCTTTGAGATAAAGGCCCAGATATTAGTTCCAATCTCAACCCCAGTTTTCACTCCCAAGCAATGAGTTAAACTGCAATCTTCATTCTTGGGTCAGTCAGGGAGGGTAAGGTGAAAGATAAGAAGGAAACGAGTGTGGATGTATGTTAGCAGAGAGAAGTTAAGTATGAGTAGGAAGAAAGAATGAAGTATAGAAAGGGAGAAAAGAAAACTGGAAGAAGGAAGGAAGGAAGAAAGGAAGGAAGAAAGGAAGAAGGAAGGAAGGAAGGAAAGAAGGAAGGAAGGAAAGAAGGAAGGATGAAAGGAAGGAACGAAGCAAAGAAGGTTGGGAAAGAGGAAGGGAGGAAGAAAGGGGAGGAGCGAGGAAGGTAGAGAGGGAGGGAGGGAGGAGAGGAACGAGGGAGAGAGGAAGAGAAGAAGGGAAAAGAGAAGAATGGGAAGAAGTAAGGCAAGAAGAAGAGTAGGTGGAGGGGGAAGAGGATGAGGAACAGCAAAAGGAGGAAGAAGAGGAAGAGGATGAGGAGTGGGAAAAGAGTGGGAGGGTGAACAGGAGGAGGAACAGGAGAAAGAGAGGGATCTTTTCCAGGATTTCATGTAAGTATTCATGTTGAATCAATCCAAAGAATTTTATTCATGTTCAAAGTTTGCTTCAAAAATTGGAGGACAGGAATGGTAGGGAAAAAGGAAAAGAGGAGGCGGCAATGCTTGATAAGACATGTACTTATTACCTTGCTCATGTAATTGTAACCCCTCTGTAAGGTATTTTTACAATAAAAAACTTATTGAAAAATTGTAGCCAATTTTTGATATTATTCAATTATTAATATGTTGCTGTATAAATATGCACGTCGTCAGAAACAACCTGTTTTCAAAACCACCATGTCTGCTGATCATCTTCTGAATTCATATATCTAAACTATCTAACTACACTGTTCCATCTTTCTTTCGCATGGTACATCTTCAGAAAAAATACTTGATGTACCAGTCCAATTAGAAACAGGGCTGTATTCAGTCTATTATTTTTTCCTGTGCAATACTGTCTGAAAACAAATTATATTTTCCGAAAGAAGACAGACATAACACCAGTTTGTGTGAACAATGAAAGATTCTATGTGGAAACGAAGTAATAATTAGGGATTGAACTCATGTGTAAAATTCTTAAAATTGATATGACCTTCGGTAGCTTGTGCTTACTCCACTTCCATAATTTCAAAAAATCTAATAGAGTTCTTAGCGTTTATCCAAATTTTACACAAGGAGATTGTGATTTTCCTTTGACTCAAGAATAAAAGGAACAAAAGTTTTTTTTTCTTAAAATTCTCATCAAGAAGCATATTTGAAATTGATCTGAAGGAAAATGATATCAGATATTTATTTTTCTCATCGTTCTCTGTAAGAGAATGAAAGATGCAGTGTCTTGCGTGACTTCCTTTCTTCTTCACAGTTCATGCATTTTGGCTAGTCAACTGGTTTTGAATAAATGTTCAGATTTCCCATCATCCGAAAAGGACAGGAAATAAATGTTATCAAAATACATGAAATTAAGTTGAAATGTATGCTTCTGCAATTTTCAACCAAATTATATGATAGTTGTAATTCAGGAGGTAATAATTTTATCTCACTAACCTTTAACAGTATCTACTGAATGTATTTCTCGAGAAAATTTTTATCTCTTCTTAGTGTGAATTGTATAGTAATTATTAAAATTCAATTTTTGTCCATTGTGTTCAAATTTATTTTTATTGTCTTTTCCATCCCATCAACACAAAACTGATCATATATTTGCTATAATTAGCATATACTTATGATAATTTTATCAGATGATTAGAAAAGCTGCAAATCTCTATAATTTGGTAAAGAGAAAGAGAGAGATACTATATTATTATTTAAAATTAAGCTGTAGGAAATGAACATTAAGATAGGTTCAGAAGAGTTTACCCTTATACTTCTGGATTTTAATAGAGCATATGATTTTTTTTGGTTCTATTTTATATTTTTCCTCCTATGGTATACACCTTTTATCCAGGTATTTGAATTTGGTTCCATGTTGTATATCGATTTTTGTAATAGGGGAGGTAGGAGGGTAAAAAATTTCTTATGTAAGAACACAGGATGAGTTGGGAGTACCGGAAAGATGGCAGAGGAGAAGCTGGAGGCTAAACAAGCTCTCGCATAGAAAGCAACTTTGGTGTTCCAGTAAACAGTCCTAGGACAGAGAATTACACCAAGTCTATGACAGTACAAAGAGTTTAGCTAGAGAGGGAAAATCCAGGCAAGGAGACAGATCTGAGCACGTTCCAGTAGCCGTGGCTGCGGCTGCCTAGGTGGTGGTGGCGGTGGTGGCAGTGGTGGTGGCAGCGGTGGCCCTACCTTCAACACAGAGAGTACGGGACAAAGGTGCCAGATGCAGCAGGCAAGAAGATACTATTCAACACCAGAAAGAACTGACAAGGAGCAGATATCTTCATCATACAAATCGAAGACCAGAGATGATCCAGGAGCCAAGATTCTGGCATGAGTAGAAACCTAACATCCTCCCTCTTTCTCAGGGAGCAGAGGAGGGAAGGCCACCCTTCCGGGAAATCTCCATCTTTGATACTGACAAAGGCCCAGCTGAGCACCGAGCTCCAACTCAAGACTTGGAAGAGAACAAAAGAGTCATTTAGCAGGTCACAGAAACTTGACTTGACCTGACAGGCTCAGCTCCACCCAAGGGAAAGTCACCCAGCACAGGCAGAAGGTCTGCCACCAGGGGAGTGTCTTTTTTCACTGGGTAAACAGAGCCAGAGGCTGCTCCTCCCTACCGCTAACTAGACAAGCAATTGAAGTTCAGTAAACATAAACCATCCAGGCTGGGCTCTGTGTATCTCAGAAGCTAGCCGCTCAGAGAAAAGCTACTGTTTACTGAAAGGCCTCAACCCTACCCAGATCCTAGCCTCATCACAGCATCTTCCAAAGTAGAGGAAACAGCCAACTCCCTCTTTTGTGATACTCAAAGCAGATCTCCCTCCCACTGAAGTAGTTTAGGCGGAGGATCACAAAATCCTGGGTAAAGCACAGCATTTTTTTGCCTGCTCAAGCAAACTGACTTAAGAAATCAATCAAGCCACAGGAAAACCAGACACCACAAGCAGATCAGAGACTCAACCAAGAGACAAGGGATATTCAGGATCTTCCCATCCACCCTCCACTCCCCAAAAAATAAAAATAACATAACAACTCTTTTTTGTACCTATTTTTAATTTTTAATTTTTAAAAGTTGTTTTCTATTGTGTGTTTGTGCTTCTTTTTTAACTCTAGTAACCTTTTGGTCCATTTATTCTTTTTCTTTTCCATACTTTTCATTTTTTTTCTTCTTTCCTTCTTTTTTGCCTGACTTAATTGCTGTTCGGCTCATCCTCAGATTTACCCATAGTCAATTGTATCCCCCATTGTGTGAACACTTAATCCAGAAATTTATTACTCAATTTAAACCACTTAAGCCTAAATTTCTTAAAAACAATATTATCTCTTTATACATATATTATTTTTAAGAAGTTTTATTTTTTAGTTTTTCAGATCATCTTTCTATCCCTTCCCTCCTCTCATCCTAGCTCTGCTCTTCTATCAATTTCACCATTAAAAACAGATAATTTTTAAGTTTCAGTTTTTAAATTGAAATTCTGGTTTTCCATTTTTCTTGCCTCTTTTTTGTCTCTCTCTCCCATCATTCTGTCCAATCCATCTCCCTCTTTATTATTGACTTGGTTAATTTCACCCTCCTTTTACCTTTCCACATCCCTTTAATCCTATTTTCCCATTTCTCTCTAAACCTAATAATTTCTGGTTTGCCAAGTATTTCTTTGCTGTTCTTAGCCCATTAAGACATCGTTGTTTGATGTTGAATAGATTGTATCTGTTGAACTAGATTGTATCTGCAGACTTTTGACTGTGCAACTACAGATGTTGGTTGATGCTTGCTTTAAAATAGTGTTCTAGCACAAAACTGGTGTTACTTTCATCCCAAATGGGCAGAACAAGTCAGAAAAATACAAGAAAAATGGCAAATCTGGTATTTCCATTCCCACTCATGATAATCAGGGGACCGAACAGATAATGAATAATCCAGAGCAGAGTTCCCAAAAAGCTCTACAAACAATACTGGTAAATATGGTAACAGAAAAGAGTAAAAACCTGCAAAGACTCAATGTGAGCATGATAGGGAGAGAGAGGAGGCAAACCAAAGATCAATAGAAGAATCTCATGAGCATGAGGAAGCTACTCAAAGATTGATACAGGAAACGTGTGAGCAGGTTGAGAACACTCAAAGAAAAATAAAGGTATTTTGTGAGCATGCTGAGAACAGCCAAAGAGATAGACAGGAATTGCATGAGCAGTCTGAGAACAGACAAAGAGAAAGTCAGGAATGGCATGAGCAGGCTGAGAAAAGTCAAAGAAAACTACAGGAATTGTGAGAACATGAGGGAGCTAATCAAGAGTAATACAGGAATTGTGAGAGCAGGATGAGAATAGACAAAGATCAATAGAGGCATTCATGGAATCAATAAAGAGACAGCTGAAAGAATTCAGGGAGACCACAAAGGGAATGCTGAATGGAGCCTGAAAGAAGGAATGGGAGTCGAAGTAAACCATGACCAATCAACTAAGTGATTTTAGAATAAACACAACACCAAATTAAGGAAGTAAAGTAGTTCATACAAGATCTAAAACAAAGCTCCAACAAATAATTCAAAGCCATCAAAGCCGACCAATTAGTGGGAAAAGAAATAAAAAAAAGACAAAGTAGAAAGTCTTGACAGTAAGTTAGACCATGCAGAAGATTGAATCTCAGGTTTGAAGACAGCCTTGATATTATAGAGAAAGAACATACAGTTATCCAAGACAAATCCAAGAAATACGATAGATCTATTCAACATTTGGAAGACCCCATCAGAAGGCCTAATCGGAGGATAATGGGTGTAGAGAAGCACCTAGAGACACAAGTTAAGGTGTAGGAAATTTGTTGCACAGGATCCTAGCAGAGAACTTCCCAAATATGCAAAAAGATAGGCCTATTCAGATACAAGAAACTTTTGGATTCTCTGCTTTTATCTAGCTTTTTCTCAGCTATTTCCTTCTCTTCTCTTTCCTAGCTCTCTTCTCTTTCCTAGCTCTCTCTTTCCGACCTTTCCCAGACTCTCTCTGCTCTTTTCTATCTCTTTCTCATCTCTTTCCTTCCCTTCTCTTTCCCAGCTCTCTCTCTTTCCCAGCTCTCCCAAATCTGTTTCCCAGGCCTTTCCCCACCACGAGGAGGACCAAGATGGCCTCGTGTCAGCTGGAATGATGAATAAACCTATGCCTTACCTGAACACCACGCGTGTGATGCTGTTCTTACTCGGCTACTTCTTTTTAAAAACCTAACATGTGGTGCCATGACTTAGATAAAGGGCTTAAAATCAGGATAGGTGGGATTCCTCAGTTTTTTTCCTCTTTTTTCTTTTTGTTTGTTTTTCCCTTTTTGCTCTGAGGAATTCCCACAATTCTGATGGCCTTTTGTGAAACGGTCTGTCTGCTGTGGACACAGCACATTGATACCATTGCTTGACTTCACATTCACGTCCACACCACTTCTCTACTCTGGTGAGTGAAACTACTCTCTACGGTTCTCTGCTGCTTGGTCTCTGTCAAGATGTAGCACCAAGCCAGAGAGCTCCTAGGGCCTTTAGCTGAAAGCTTTGTTACCTCTGAAGCCCAGGACACTTAGTTTTGGGGGGCTTGGCCATTTCTCTCTAGAGGGCTCTGGGGGAAGTCGGACGCTGCTTCTGGCTGGTCAGCTCTCCTTCACTCACCAGACTGACTCTCCTACTCATTTAATTGGGGTGCTGCGAATCACGCCTGAGCTGTGAAAACCCTTTGAAATGCCTCCTGCACTCCCTGGAAAGCCAGAGTGCCTCATTTTTATGCCATTCTCAGATGTATACAGTTTTTGCCACTGCAAAGGTAAATTATCAGAAGTCTGCTTTCAGGCTCTGTTTGCTCTCTGCCATTCATGTCCAACTTTCCCTATCTTTCCCTTACTCTTTTCTACATTTTGAATTGTGCCCTGCAAAGTGCGACACAGGCTGAGTCCAGGGACCACCCTCTAGGTTCCCTCTCAAAGGCTAGCCAATGTAGGCTTGATCTATTTGTAAAGGGATTCTTTGCATTTTTTCAGAAATTCATCATCTTGAGTCCAACATCTTGGCCACATGGTGGGTTAAGGGTTTGGCCACATCTGACCTTTAACCTTCCACCAAGCTTACTACTCCATCCATCTATTCTAAGGTGCCTTGCTAACAAGTTGCTCTTTTCTAAACATTGTTGTCAAAAATTTTAGAGTTTGAGTTTTGCCTTTTTTGTTTTGTGTTGTGTATGCTACTACTGACTACATGGCTCTAAAATAATGGGCATATCTGTACTAAGATTCTCACATCTAAGAATTTTTGTCATTCCAGAATATTTGTCTGTCACTTCTTAATAAGAACCAGGTAAGCTCTACTTATTCTACTTGATCTCCTTGTTGCTTTAATTGAAAATAATAAAGGGCTTTTGAGGCAAAGATTGCAGTTCAAAGCCAGCCCAGGCAAAAAAATCCCTAAGATTCCATCTCCCAACTAACTTTCAAAGAGCCAGGCTGGAAGCATTGCTCAAGACTCTTATCTCTAACCAGCCAAACTCTGCAAGTGGTACTATAACTCAAAGTGGTTCAGTACTGGCCTTGAGCAGAAGTGCTCAGGGGCAGTGTCCAGGCCTTGAGGTCAAACCTCCTTGAATAGCAACTGGGACAATCCATCCCAGCAATGAGCACCTAGACTCAGCCAGTCTGGGGAACAAGGGAACATGGAGAGGAGTAAGAGGAGATGGTGCCAAATTAGCTACTTTGTGCCTGCCTTTTCAAAATTAACCAGAGCCGGGAGGTCAGTAGAAGTAAGAAGTCTGCCCATCCAATGTCTATACCTGTCTACTATTAACTGAACAGGAATTTATATTCTTGCCTTTGTCACCTGACTTCGCTACTTAGTCGCCAGATTTCAGAAGTAGCTAGGGACATTTCTACCAACGTTTTCAGCCCCAAGTCCTTCCTCTTGCCATTTATTTGCTCTCTAGTATCTTTTTCCAGCCCCTCAATGCTCATGAGACTTCTCCAGCCTTCATCTGAGGACTCAATCCAAGTAGGGATAGCTGTTGGTCACTGCCTTCTCTGGGAGGGGACCAAATTCCAGCCTTTTTCCCCTATTGTCACTGCTCCTTGTCAGCAGGAAGTAGCCAGATAGAATCAGTGCCCTCTTTCATGATTATTAAAAGGCTGGAATGTAACGTCCTCTCCTGGATGGCGAGCAGACTCCACACTCCTCGCAGCAAAGTCTCCACCCTGTACCTGTGTTACCTAAGCAACTGGGTCACCTGGAAGAGGTCACATCTGAATTTAATGTGGCCACACCTTTCTCCACCCATACCCTTGATAAGGCCTAGACCAGGCCCAGACATTCTCTCTCTTCTCTTTTCTAGCTTTTTCTAAGCTCTTTCCTTCTCTTCTCTTTCCCAGCTCTCTTCTCTTTCCTAGCTCTCTCTTTACGACCTTTCCCAGACTCTCTCTCTGCTCGTTTCTAGCTCTTTCTCAGCTCTTTCCTTCTCTTCTCTCTCCCAGATCTCTCTCTTTCCCAGCTCTCCCAGCTCTCTTTCCCAGGCCATTCCCCACCATGTGGAGCACCAAGATGCCTGGTGCCAGCCAGAACGATGAATAAAACTTCGCCTTACCTGAATAAAAAAAAAAAGAAGAAGAAGAAGCTTTTAGAACCCCAAATAGAACAGACCAGAACAGGACATCTCACCATCACATTATAATATGCACAGGATCAATTCAGACCAAGGAAAAGATCCTTAAAGGTGTAAAGGAGAAAGGATATATCACATATAAAGGGAAAACAATTACAAGCACCTCAGATTTCGCAGCAGAGAAAATTAAAGCAAGAACTGGAACTATGTATGCTATGCCCTAAAGAAAAACAACTATCAACCAAGAATACTGTACACAGCTAAACTCTCCTTCATAACTGAAGGTCAAATAAAAAAAGCTCCCATATCAAAGAAAATGTGAAACAATATATCTCAACCAAACCAGCCCTACAAAAGTTACTTAAAGATATCCTACACATAGGAAAACAACAAGACCACAATAAAGGCCAAGAAATCACTCCCAAACTGAGAATCCAAGAATCATAGGAAGAATCCAGTTGCCATAGCCCCCACAAAGGTGGATAAAATGGCAGGAACTAACAAATAGCTCTCAGTCCTATCTCTCAACATTAATGGACTTATATAAAGTGACATATACTGTCTAGTTGGATTAAATCCCAGAGCCTTCTATCTGATGCCTTTAGGAGTGACACCTTGCCCATAAAAACAAACACATTTTGAAAGTGATAGGCTGTTACAAAATCTAACAAGCAAGTTGCAATCCTAATATCAGATAAAACAGACTTAAAATTAAAATTAGTGAGAAGAAATAAAGAAAGTTGCTACATACAAATATAGGGATCTCTCCTTCAGGAGCTTTTACAATTCTAAATATTTATTTGACAAACAACAGATCGCCCAAATTTATCCAAGTCACACAATTTTCTCTCAGTCTCACATAGATCCAAAGACATTAATTGTTGGGGACTTTAACACATCTCTATCCCCATTATGTAGATCAACTCGACAAAAACTCAACAGAGAATTGGCAGATGTAAACAACTGCATAGATGAGCTAGGTTTAACAGTCATCTACCGAATATTTCATCAAGCATCATCAGAATAAACGTTTTTCTTAGCAGCACAAGGATCATTTTCCAAAATAGACCACATTTTAGGTCACCAAGCAAAGTTATCCAGACTCAGAATCTTTGAAGTTATACCTTGCATTTTCTCAGATCACAAGGAAATAAAGTTAGAACTCAACACCAAAAGTCACCAAAGAAAGTCCTGTAACACGTGGAATCTGAACAACACACTCTTGAATCACGAGTGGGTAATGTAAGAGATTAGAAAGGAAATTTAAATATTCATGATATGCAACAGAAATGACAAATTACCATTTTCTCTGGGACACAACAAAGGCAATACTTAGAGGCACGTTTATAGTTCTGAGTTCCTACATCAACAAATTGGAGGGATCTGAAACCAACAATTTAATGAGACATCTGAACCTCCTTGAAAAAGAGCACCAAGATAAACCCCAATCCAGCAAATGGAAAGAAATAACTAAAATTAAATCAGAATTAAATGAATTAGAATCATATATATATATATATGTGTATATATGTATATATTATATATATACATATATATAATATATATATTATATATATATATAATTCATATATATATAATCAACAAAACAAAGAGTTAGTTCTTTGAAAAAATTAACAAAATTGACAGACCCTTAGCAAATCTAATCAGAAAAAGAAGAGAACACATCCAAATAGATAAACTCAGAGATGACAATGGAAACATCATTACAGAAATAACCAAGCTTCAGAACATTATAAGGAATATTGCTCAAACCTTTCTGTAAATAAGTTTGAGGACTTGAGAGAAATGGAGCTTTTCCTAGCAAATATTGACATCCCGAAACTAAACCAATATGAGTTAAACCATCTTAAGAGGCCCATATCAAGCATTGAAATAGAAACAGCAATAAGAGACCTCCCATCTAAGAAAAGCCCAGGGCCAGAGGGATTTACACCAGAATTATTCAAGGCCTTCAAAGCAGAGTTCATATCAATATTCCTCCAACTCTTCAATAAAATTGAAAGAGAAAGTTCACTATCAAATTCATTCTATGAAGCCTTCATAACCTTCAGCCAAAACCAGGCAAGAATTCATCACAGAAAAAAAAAACTATGGACCCATTTCTTTGATGAAAATTGATGCAAAATTTCTCAACAAAATTTTGGCCAATCGACCTCAACAATTCATCCAAAAAATCATATACCACGATCAAACAGGATTCATTTCAGGGATGCAAAGCTGGTTCAATATACGTAAAACAATTAATGTAATTCATCACACCAACAAGCGCAAGGATAAGAACCATATGGTTATCTCAATAGATGCAGAAAAAGCATTTGACAAGATTCAACACTCCTTTATGATGAAGGTTCTGGAAAAATTAGAAATCCATGGAATATTCCTCAATACAACAAAGGCTGTATATGACAAAACTACAACCAGCATTATACTCAAAGATGCAAAACTAAAGCCATTTCCTCTTAAGTCAAGAATGAGACCAGAATGTCCACTCTCTCTACTGCTCAATCTAGTATTAGAATGCCTAGCTACAGCAATAAGACAAGACACAAACCTAAAAGGGTTCCAAATTGGGAAAGATGAAGTAAAATTCTACTTCTTTGCCGATGACATTTTATGTTTAAAAATCCCACGAACTCCGCTCCCAAATTACTCAGCTGATTAAAGTCTTTGGCAAAGTAGCAGGGTATAAAATTAATCGTCAAAAATCAATGGCTCTTCTGTGTGCCAACAATGAGAAATGCGTGGCTGAAATAATGAAACTCCATTTAATGACCCCACAAAAAATAAATTACCTAGGAATTAACTTAACCAAAGACGTGAAGAACCTCTAAGAAGAAAACTTTAAAAAGCTGAAAAAGGAAATCAAAACAGAACTTAGAAAGTGGAAAAAATCCCATGGTTCTGAATTGGAAGAATCCACATTGTGAAAATGTCAATACTTCTCAAGGCTATCTACAAATGCAATTAGATACCAATCAATATTACAAGGAAATAGAAGAGGCAAAACAAAGATTCATATGGACCAATAGAAAACCATGAATAGCAAAAATAATCCTTAACAGAAAGAACAGTTCTGAATATTAATACCAAATTTCAAATTCTATTACAAACCCCTTGTAATCAAAACAACTTGGTACTGGCACAAGAACCGACCTCAGGACCAGTAGAATAGAATTAAAAATTCAGAAATGAACCTACAAACCTATAGCCATTTAAACATCTATAAGGGAGCTAAAAATATAGAATGAAAGGAAGACAGCCTCTTCAGTAATTGGTACTGGCAAAATTGGTCAATCACTTGTAGAAAACTAAAGCTAAATTCTTATATATCACCATGCACCAGAATCAACTCCAAATTGAACAAAGACCTCGGAGTCAAAGCAGACACTGAATACATTAAAGGATGGAATAGGAGAACCCCTAGGTCTCCTTGGCACAGGTCCAAATTTTTGTAATAGAGACCAGAAACACAGCAAATCAAAGAAACTCAGACACACAGGACTGCATGAAATTGTAGAACTTCTGCATAACAAAGGAGATAGCTTGCAAGATCAATAGAAAGTCCACGATTGGGAGAATATCTGCAATATACAGTGGACAAAGGTTTCATATCTAAAATACATCTGGAATCCAAAAATTAAATCCCCCCAAAACAAATCCTCAAAGAAACAAGTGCCCAATAAATAAGTTGGCTAAAGACTTAAAAACAATCTTCTCTGAAGAGGAAAGAAGGATCGCCAATAGACACATGAAGAAATGCTCAACCTCTCTAGCCATAAAAGAAATGCAAATCAAAACAACATTGAGATACCACCTCAGCCCAGTTAGAATGGCTAAAATCAAGAACTCCAATAACAGCAGATGCTAGAGGGGATGTGGACAGGAGGGAACCTTACTGCATTGTTGGTGGGCGTGTAAACTTGTTCAACCACTTTGGAAAAATAGTATGGAGGTTCTTCAAAAGATTCCACATAGATCTCCCCTATTACCCAGCAATACCACCTTTGGGCATTTATCCAAATGATCACAAACAAGACCACACCAAAGCTACCACCACAACTATGTTTATTGCAGCATTATATACCATAGATAAGATATAAGGGGTAGATGCCCCTCAGTAGATGAATGGATCAGAAAAATGTGGCATGTACAGACAATGCAATTCTATGACTCCATCAGAAAGAATGACATTGCCCCATTTGTTAGGAAATGGAAAGACTTGGAAAAAATTATATGAAGTGAAGTAAGCCAGACCCAAAACAACATAGGTCCCATGGTTTCCCTTCTTCGCAATGAGCAATATATTTCTCAGACAAGCAGAAAAGGTTAGATAAATTGATGTTATATGAAATGAACCCCAAGTTAAGTATTCATTTTTTTTCTTTCATGTGATTGTTTCTAACATAAAATAAGATGATTTCTTTGTTGCTTTTTATGTCCCTCCTCCATGGTATAACCCCTGCTCTCAATGTATTTGATATTGGTATAATTTATAGAGGGGAAGGGAAATAACAAATCATTTAAATAGGGATACAGATGGGCCCATTGCAGCAATGGGAGATACCAGTCGTTCCAATGACAATCGAACTTCACTACTGGCCTGGGGAGGGGATGAGGAGGGGAGGCGGGGGAAGGTAGGAGGGAGTGGGGGAAAATGGGAAGAGAGGGGAAGGGGAAACAAAGGAGAAGACAACAACTCGTGATAAGAATAGTACTCGTTACTTTGCTCATGTAATTGTAACCCCTCTATACGGTATTTTCACAACAACAACAAAAAAGAGCATAGGATGACCCACTGGAATAATGATATTCACAAGACACTATGTGAGAAATAAACTATGTAGCTTTTGGGTGTAGGAAGAGTGGTGAAGATGGAGGAGGGAAAGAATAGTAACAAGAAAAAAGGGATAACAGTGCTTGACAGAAATGCACTCATTACTGACATGAAGGTAGAAACAATAAACAAACTGATTATGGTATTCAAATGCCCTATTAATCTATATGAGGTAGAGATAATTTTATCACATGTGACTATCATTGCACTGTGAGATTTTTGTTCTTTTTAAGTTCTCCAAGGAAATTAGAGTTTCCTGAAGGATACTGAAAATCTGAGCAGGAAGAAAAATTGATATGGACAATATACTGTTTGACATTATACTGCATTACTTACTAAATGCTAAGTCAACCAAACTGTGTTAAAGAATATGATCTTTTCTTTATATTCTCAAGGGTGAAATTTGATTTATGAGGAAAGTGAAAAGCAATTAAGTCAAATATAATGTTAACTTCACCTGAATGACTTAATCCCGGAAAATTCTAATCAAATGCATTCTGACTTGAAATAAAAAATCAAACAAATGTTATGAAATGAGATTACATTGTGGTTTGGAAACAAAAGTGCCCTAAAGCAAAAAGAAAAATAATAATACTAACAACAACACACTTTTATTATAGTGGAATGTTCATCCAAAAGTTGTTATAGTTTATCAGCTTTAATATAAGCAATAATTCATTCAAGTTACAATAAAATGAGAGAAAGTAAAAGAGATAGTTTTAAAATTGTGATTCATTCATGGCTAAAGAACTTCTCAGGAACCTTGCTTTATATACCTTTTTTTTTTTTTGGTGGTTTGTGTGGGTTGAAGTTCAACTTGGACATAGTTGTATTGAGCTGTAGAATATTTTCTAAAATTTACGAATTTCAGCACATAGTATAATTATATGTATTGCTAGGTTCAATAGAGGTTTTGACAAATCATGTTCTTAAACTATTTGACATGTGTTCTCTATTTGTAGCTCATATTTTACTATGAGTAACTAATGCAATCTAAAGCAATAATACAATTTTCACGCATTTACTCAGTGATCACCTGTAATAGAATGATTCTGTCAAAACTCTGGCAGCTTATTCATGGCTAAAAATTGTGAAGAAAGTACTCATTCCATTATGCGTGTGCATCGTGAGTGGAGCACACATATCCACATGAAATTTTGTAATGATTTAATTGGTAATAAAAAGTAATACGTAAATGGAAGAATACTATTCTCTGTTAACAAAACCATATTTATATATTTTCTGTGCAAAAGACCTTACCATACCTTCTGTAATCAGGAAATAACTGACAAGGATATTCATAGAGATTATTATAGATACAAGAATTCTAAAAATAACAGTGGTCTAATTAGCCTAAAATTCTTTTCTCCTCTGTTCATTTTGTATATGAAAAAGGAAGCTAATTGCAAAATTAGAATTGAAAGCATTGATCTATATCTCATAATCATCTCTTTCAAAGTGTGAAGATGTGATATGTAACACTAGTGTTCCCATCAGTTCTGTTATTTACATTGAATTTTTCTTTCTTATTTAAATTTTATTGTCATAGTGACCTAGGTTGGGGTATAGTTACACAAGTAATGAGTCCAATCCTTCTTGAAATTGTTAGTCCCTTCCTCATTTTTCTCTCTCTTTCCCATTAACCTCCAATGTTGCACAGATCCTATCCAACATATTGTCTTGTGAGTATTGCTGTTACACAGGATCCCCCATTTTTATTTGTCATACAATATTATTTTCACACTGGTCATTGCATAAGTTGTATATTTTAGGTCGAACTTTTTACACTAGTATCATGGTGAACAGACAAGCCACCACAGAGTTTTATAAAACTTATGGAAATAAATACATCGATAAAACCGAATGTACTATCAGGAATTACAGACTTTCAAAAATCAGGATGTGTTGAAGTAATACAATACAACTTTACTAACTTTGGAAGGACTTTATTCATGATTTTATCTGACTTCTGTATTCATTTGCTCATTTCCTAAGCTCTTGCACATCACAGTGTGAAGCGATCTGTGTTCTTTGATGGGAAGGCTAAGATGAATTCATTCAAGAATTATATCAATATTCAAAATATTTTAAAGTAATAATATCCAAAATCTTTAACATACTTCCAAAAGATGTGTCATGCTGCCCCTATATTTAATCATTATAAGTGTGAAACATGCAAATTTTTGTAAAGTATTAACTGTCACAGTACGTAGTGATAATAGGGAAAGATATAGAATGCTGCAGAATGTTTTCTTTTCATAAATACATTAATATCTGTCGATGTGAATATTGCAATTGAACAGTGAAACATTAGGAGTTCCTAAAGTCTGACTTGTGTTAACAATTGATTTTAAATTCCCTGTATCATCAGAACCCTAGTGAAATGGAATATCAATATTTGTAAGCTCTCTATATGTTAGAGAAATTAATGGTTATCCTAATTGCATGATAAGAAGTGAGGAGTATCAGCATCAGTCATGCAAAAAATGATTTATTTTAAACATATGGCAAGGTGCCAAATTGTACATAGGTATGTTTAGGATGATCACATTAATATAATGGCCATATTGATGCTTCCCCAATTAATGTAACAAAAATTTTGTTTTTACAACCAAGGAGGCATAAATTGAAACAAGACTGCACCAAGTCCAACCAAATACTTCAGAAACATGCATAAGAGAGAATTACGTGAAGAAACTGACACATAGAAAGGTTTGAATATATACACATTAACACAGTTCATCACAAAGAAGCAAATCAATGATTTAAAAAATATGTGATAAAAACCAGAAAACATTAATTTGCACTTTATATTTTCACATGATCTCTCAACACAACTATCTGGACTATCGGTATCCTTCTCCCCACCAAAAAATTATAATTTAAGCTGCCAATTATATTTGGCAGCAGGTAAAATATTTAAATTATCATGGAGTCATATTAAATGGTATTGCTTTAGTTGATCATTGGGAAATTTTATGAAAACAATATATATCCCCAAACTGCCTTTGGGGATTTTCTCTCAAGGAAATTAAGAGATATATTATTTCAGATTTGGCAAATGTGGTGCTGCCTCAAATTGAACAACTCTTTGAAGTTTGAATAAAGTTTCATGATTAAATTTACTTTGATCTGATAATAAACGCAGCTGGTGATTTTGTATCCACTCATATTGTTATTCTTGTTAGGTCAGATGCACGTAACACATACACCTAAAAGAGCATATGTAAATATAATGCCTATTGACTGCATGAAATATTCATCCTATGGAGGACATACAGTTAATCATTACCCAATCTCAGGGAAGAAATTAATTGAAAGAATAAATTACTCAATTCAAAAAATAGTACAGGTAATGTAAAATGGCACTAATTTTCCAAAATTACTTGTGGAGTTGTGTTTTATCCTGTTTATACTTGAAATACGTTTTCTTTTTCAGAATTGACAATGACTATTTGGTTATTGATGATTATGTAGTTTTTAACAAATTAGGTGATTGTGAATCCTTAGTCAGATTCAACCCTAATTGATTCTTTTTCATTACTCTTTCTTGTATCTTAATTTTAGTTTTCCACTTTATTTCCCACATGATTGCCAGAAAATGTGTTTGCCTTCTGTAGTCCAATTCCCAGAGTTGTTACAAGCATGGTAGGACTGATTATTGCAGAAGACGTTTAAATGCTATCCTGTTTTCCTCAAATCAAAGGCCATGCTAAGTCTCTCCTAAGTCCAAATGATGACATGAAGAAATTTGAAATATTATCTTAGAACACAGTGCCTATATATAGGTGATTTTTTGAAATCCTATATTTTTGAAATCTTGTTTTAAACATGAAGATTTCCCAATATAGTTTCAGTATACAGTTTGACCTTAAAATTTAGTAATATTTAGTAATATTTAGTAATATTTGCTCAATCAAGTTATATTAATTGGTGCATAGCATATGAATGATAAGCAGCCAAATTCACAAAAATATGAAGATGACTGACAATTTATTAATAAAAGATGGTTTTAATTGTATATTTTCTTTAGTGAATTTGGTAGAACATTTGTATATTGTGGAACATAGTAGGAATTATATCTGAAAACTCTCAGGAGGTTACTGAAAATGCATAGTTATATGAAACTTCATGTGCCTGGATAATATTATTTTTCCAAAGTATAATTTGATGTTTATCTGCCTACTATACATAAAAGATAGGAAATATTTCTCTTTTTTTTGGGGGGGAGTCCAGTCGCGGGGTCTGAAATCTGGGCCTGGGCACTGTCCCTCTGCTATTCAGTTCAAGGCTAGCACTCTACCACTTGAGCCACAGTGCCACTTCCGTTTTTTTTTTCTTATGTGGTGCTGAGGAATTGAACTCAGGGCCTCATGCATGCACGGCAAGCACTCTACCACTGAGCCACCTTCCCAGCCCTGCTAGGAAATATTTCTAAAGAGCTTTTTAGCAAAGATTAATGTTGACAAGAGCTTACAGAAAATTTGAATAGAAATTGTTATAATTCCATGATAAAATCAATACTATACTTCAGAGTATAGTGGCCTGGTCTTTCAATCAAACTGGAATATAGGATGTGAGAATGAACTTCTAGGAGAGAACAGCTGATGTTCAGAAAACCTCTGAATATGTTCAATGTTTAGATCCAAGAGTAAAGTGAATAACATAAATGAGTACACCTGGGAAGATTGATAACTGATGTGGGCACAGTAAGGTGTTTGTGAAAGATAAACACTGCAAAGGTAGCAGGAAGCCCTTCCATCAAATAGACATGTTATTTGCACTGGTCACATCCACTGTCTTCTTTATGTGGGGTGTTAATTATTGTCATACTGACAAATCATTTTCCTTTTCATGATCTCAGGTATTTCATCAGCAAGCCAGCCTATGTCAAGTGAAATGACTCCTTCTGAACCAAAGAAAGAAGGGAAGATTCCACTTCTGAGTACTATGATTTTCATCACAAAATTCACTGGAATTCTGCTATAGTTCAACAAAAGGGTGCTGTTTTGTTTTCTTTACCTCTAACTCATGTGAACTGGGACCTTCGTGTTTATACCAACGTAGAAGTGCTTTACATCATTCTTATTTGGAAGGTTTCTTTGTTCTTGAGAATTAATTATTCTCTTTCCTGCATATATTCCCAGCCCCACCCCCCCCAGAAAATTCCTGGATTGTAACATTTCAGCCACTGAAGCAGGGTGATTGGAGCGCAGAATATTTTCATATTTTTATACGTGAGTGTATATCTTAATAAATATATCTTTAATTGGGAGAGATATATATGTATATATATGAATAAAGTATCTTTAGTTTGGAAATATTTTATGATGTATAAAAGTATGTGAAAACCTGTGCCTTAGACTATAACATCGAGGAATATAATATACTGTGTAAAACGTTTTCAGAAATTAAGAATTGTGAAGGGAAAATGATATCATGTTCGCATATAACGCTAAACCTCTTGTGGTTTTGTCAAACTACTACTGAGTAAGAGCAAGACAGAGGGAAGTACTCAATATAGGTATTTATTGTGTAATAAATCAAACAAAAAGAGATATAAAGTGGCAGTTACTTCTTATCACTTTCTATGTCTTGATTGTATTACCCATATTTTGTAGACCTTTTCCTGATAATAGCTGAAAGAAGAAAACAATTCACATGCATATTTGAAATTGCCAAACTGTGAAATGCTTACTGGTGTGTAATAATCACTAGCCATAATGACTTTTTTTCCCCAAAATTCTCTTTTTGCAATTGGCATCTTCTGATACATATCTGATTGGCTCTTGCAAAGGTCATTTGACTTGACCTCACGGCCATTCCAATATCTCTAATGTCTTTTAGTTCTCTATTTCCACATTTATGAGGAATGCATAAAAACAAAGCACGGAGGATTATTATTTCATTGGATGTATCTTAACAAAGATATATGCTCAATGTTAGACAAGTAAAATATGAAGTGTTAGTATGCAAATACATTCAGATACAATTAAAAGCAATGTGCCATTGCTTAAAACAATGAACTTTTTTTCATTGTTATATATAGACAAAACAAATTTCATGGTGAAGTGGCAATCACATTGTGAAGTGTTATCAGCAAAGTATGTTCACCAAGCCAGAAAAACAATTAATATTTAAGAAATATTTGCATGTCATGTTAACCTGCCAGTATGAACATGGGAATATTGGACTTTGCTATTAGTACTTCTTTATTAAGATTATTTTCTCAAAGATGATTGATTAGAGAATTCTATGCCAGAGATACACCATTTGGAATACTTGCCTGGGATCAAGGCCACGGTAAGAGGTTGAAACCAATCATGCAATCATGGTTTTAATCTTTATTACCAAGGAAGAAATATAAGAAAAATATCCTGGACAAACTATGATTAATGTTCATCATGATTCAATAAAATCAAGAATTGTAGGCAGGCAAAATCCCCGCAGTTATAAATTCCAAAAATCATAATAACTTGCCCTCCTTTACTTTCTGGGTGCTGAAACAGAGTAGGGACAAATTGTGACATTCCAGTTTGCATACACACACACACACACTCACACACACACATACACACACACACACACACACACACACATACACAAGTTTTGCATCTACAAATGGACAGGCAACAAAAATACCTGATTACACATACAAATCTGCTCACATATATATAATGAAAAATATAGAGTAGATGAAATCTTTGATACAAAGCAGGCAGTAACATGGTCTCCTATATTGCTAGATTTTCTCATTAATTTCTCAGATTTTGTCATTAATTCTCAGGTTCTCTAGTGTCATCCAGTTTTGAGAAGCCAGAAAAAAATTATTATTCTGTTAGATATATAAACATAAGCAAACAGGATTCATAGTACCATGGTGTCAAATTCAGTTTTCTAGCTACTGAGGTATGTAGGGAAATGTTACTGCCACATCAAACATTACTCTCTGAGTTTCAAAGAGAAAATGCAAGATGGCCCAAATAGAGAATGAATAAAAATAAAATGGCCTTTTTTTCGGTGAAAATAATTCAGATTTTGGTAATACTGTGAGTATGGGAGTTTATTTATTAATATTCCTTTTCATTTCTTTCTCTGCTTGTTGTTGTGGTGGTCATTAGGCTTGAACTCTGGGAGTGGGTGCAAGCCCAGAGCTATTCACATCAAGGCTAATGATCTACCAAGTGAGCAACAATTCCACTTCGAATTCTGAGGTGATGAATGAGTGATAAGAACCTCCTAGATGCACCTGATGGGTTGCCGTGAAACCTGATCCTCAGATGTCAGCCCCCTATAGGTTTCTAAATGACCTGTATTAGGCTTCTTTTCTCTGTTATACATACTGTGTTGATGCCATTTTTTGCTTGTTTGTCCCTGACTTTCATGCCTTCTGGAGATCTATAAATAACCATGATTTTCCTCAAGGATAATGCTCTCTAGTATTCCATTTTGAGGGACTTCATTCCCTAAATGAATCTGAGAAAAATCCTTGATTTTATTGATTTATAATGAGAGCCTTATGTGTAAAAATTACATTGTAGTGAGGAAATTTTATTGTTTTGGAGAAAAGAAAGTGTGTTACTCACTTATCCTATTTCTTTTCTTTCAATTTTGACAAATAGTGTGTCATAGCAAAAGAGCATGTGATTAAAAAGCATGCATGTGCCTCCAGAGTATCTTACATGTCAGCAGGTTCACTGGTACTAACAAATCCAAGCATTTCAGGGTACACATACACTATACTAGGAACCCTCAATACTGATGCTGCAAGTGCAGTAGTACAATGAACAGCACTGACAGAACAAAAGATCCCAGGATAAGCATGCACAGTGCCAGAAGACCACAGTATCGATGACACTAGGCCTGAGCTGACCTTCCCAAGTTAAGAACCCAAGGATTCCAGAGCAAAAATGCCAGGTCAGTACATCAAGTTGCAAGCCCTGAGATCAAGGCCCAGACTATGATTTCAATCCACAGCCTCTTATTTCAAGGTCCCAGGCTCCAGTTAAATTACCAGCCCATGAGTTCATGTCCCCAGCTATGAGTTCAAGGCGTAGGCTGTGACTTAAGGCCCAGGCATAGAGTTTCAGGCCCAGCAATAATTTCAATTCCCGGGAAAATAGTTCAAGGTTTTAAAAGTAGTTCGAGGCCTGGATTTTGAGATCAAAGTCCAAGCCCTGAGTTTAAGTCACAAACCCTGAATTAGGCTCCAGGGCCCAGTAAAAATGCCAAGCTGAGAGTTCATGGCTCAGTCTCTGAGTTCAAGTTCTAGCCCCAAGTTCAAGGCTCAGGACACAAGTACAATACCCAATTCCTGAGTTTAAATCCCAATCTTTGAATTCCAGGCCCAGAAGTTGATACCAGGGCCCATGAGTTTAAGGCCAAGCTCATCAGCTAAGTTCCCCATCCCCAATTTGAAGTCCCAGTGCCCCCTTTCCCGCTGAGTTCAAGATCCAGGGCCCCAGTTCAAGTACCAGTCCATGAATTCAAGGCCCATGTTGTGTGTTTTAGGCCCAGTCTAGGAGTTCATTACCCAAGTCCAGCGTGTTAGGACCAGACTATGAGTTCAAGTCCCAGGAACAGAACTCAACGCCTCAGTGTTGAGTTCAAGGCTCAAGCCATGACTTCAAGTTACAGGCCCTGAGATCAAGGCTCAAGCTATGAGTACATGTCATAAGCATTGAGTTAAATACCCCAGCAAGGTTCAAGGTCCAGGGAGTTCAGATCCCATGCCAAGGGTTCAAAGTCTAGGCCAGGAGTTCAAATCCCAGGGCAAGATTTCAAGTCCCAGACCTTGAGTAAAAATTCCAGGCTAAGAATTCAAGTCGCAGGCCGTGCATTCAAGGGCCAGCTCTTGAGTTGAATGTCCATGGGCCAGTATAAATCCCAGGTTATGAGGTCAGGGCCTATGTCCTGAATTTAATGCCAAACATAGGAGTTCTATTCCTAAGCCTGGAATTAAAGTCTCAGACATAATTCAATGCCAAGACCAATAATTTGACTTCAGGCACTGAGTTCAAGGCCCAAGCCCTGAATAGAAGTCCTATGCTCAGAGGTCAAGTTTGAGGACCCAAATTAAAGTCTCAGTCTGACAGTTCAAAGCCCAGGCCAGGACTTCAAGATAGAAGCCTCAAATTCAAGTCCCAGGCCTTAAGTTCAAGACCTATGACCCAGTTCTAGTGTGAAGATGAAAGTTCAAGGCCAGGCCCCAAGTTCAAGGCTCAGGCTGCAATACAATTCCCAGACATGGATTTCAAACTCAGGGTGCATGTTTAAGGCCCAGGCTATGAGTTTAAGTCCTAGGCTCCATGTTGGAGCTCTGTTCCTGGGACTTGAACTCATAGTCTGGTCCTAACAAGCTGGACTTGGATAATGAACTCTTTCTGTAGTTCAACATTTTGGGATCAAGGTCCAAACTGTGAGTCCAAGGACTACTCTGTGATTTCACGACCCAGGCCCAGAGTTTCAGGCACAGGCTATGAGTTCAAGTTCCAGGTCCCAGTTCAAGTCTGAGGCATACAATTCATCACGCCTGTTACAAATTGAAGGTCAAGACATTGAATTCAAGGCCCAGGCCCAGAGATCAAATCCCAGGGTTCCAGTTCAAGGCTCAGACCATGAGACTAAGGCCCAGACTATGAGTTAAAAGCCTAGGCCCCAAAATGAAGTCTCAGTACCCACTTCTTGTCGAGTTCAAGGTCCAGGGACCCATATCAAGAACCAGGAAATAAGATCAAGGGCCAGGCTGTGAGTTGAAGACATAAGCCAGGAGTTTAAGGCATGGGTTGTGAGTTCAAGGCCCAGGGTGTGAATGCAAGGCCCAGTTTGTGAGTTCAAGGCCCTGGCCTAAAGTTTTAGCCCCTAATATGAGTTCTATTCCCAGGCTTCAAGTTCACAGCCCCGGCACCCAGTTCAGGACCTGGTTTGTGAATTCAAAACCCACACTGTGAATTCAAACACCATGCTCACAGTTCAAGGTCCAGGTTAACATTTTACATACCACCCCATGTGTTCCAGCCCCAGACTGTGAGTTCGAGTTACAGGCTCTGAGTTTAAGCCTGGACCATGAGGTCAAGTGTCAGATCCTGAGTTCAAAGCCCAGGCCAAGTTCATGTCCCAGGCTTTTAATATCCCTGGCTCCATGTTCAACTGTTCAACTTACACACTATGAGTTCAAGGCCTGGACTCTAAGGACCAGGGACCAGTTCAAATCCCAATTTGTGAGTTCAAGGCCCAGCATGCAAGTTCCAGACCCAAGTTTGAGTTCAACTCTCAAATTCCAGTTGCAACTTCCAGGCAGAATTCATGTCCCAGGCTGTGTTAACATCCCTGGCCACATTTAAAAATTGAACACTGTGAGTTCAAGACCCAACACTGAGTACAAAGTCCAGACACCTAGTTCAAGTCCAAGGTTGTGAATTCAAGGCCCAGCATGTGAGTACCAGCCTCAAGCCTTAGTTCAAGTCCCAAGCTCAAATTCAAATTCCAGGTCCCAATTTCAAGGCTCAGGCCACAAATTAAATGCCAGGGATGTAACTTTAAGTTCCAGGCCCCAAATTCAAGTCCTAGGCCTAAACCCCAAGTTCAAATTTCATGCTGAAAATGAATTCCCAGGTCCTGAGTTCAAGGACCAGGTCACAGGTTCAAGGTTCTGGTCCTGAGTTAAAGGCTAAGACTGGGAATTCAAGTCCCAGGCACCGAGTTCAAGGCTCAGACCCTGAGTTCAAGTCCCATGCTGAAAGTCCAAATCCTAATCCTAAATTCAAAGCCAGGCAAAAAGTTGAAAGCCTAGATGCTGAGTTCAAAGCTCAGGCTGGGAATTCATTTCCAAGGACTGAATTCAAGGCTGAGGCCTAGAGTTCAAGGACTAGGGGAAAAAGTTTAAGTTCCAGTCCCTGAGTTGAAAGTTCTTACTACATTCCAAATCCCAGGCCTTGATTTCAGGGCCCGAGCACAAGTTCACGGGTGTGAATATAAGTCCTAGGTCCTCACTTACTCCTGTAATTCAAAGTCCAGGGCCCCAGTTCAAATACCACATTTTGAGATGAAGTTCCAGGTTATGAGTTCAAGGTTCAGTGTTTGAATTCAATGTTCAAGCCTATAGTTTCATGCCCACACTACGTTTTTAAGTCCCAGGCCCCAGTTAGTCCCAGGATCCCAGTTCAAACACCAGTTTTGACTGCTAGGCAAGGCCTTGAATATAGGCCCAGGCCCAAGTCCCAAGTCATGAGTAAAAATCCCTGGTCCCAAATTGGAATTGTAGGCTCAGAGTTCAAGGTCAAGACCACAACTTGAATTCCCAGACCCTAGTTCAAGGTCTAGGGGCCCAGTTCAAATGCCAGGTGTTCAAGTACCAAGCTTTGAGTTCAGAGCCATGGCCAAGATATGAGCTCAAGTCCCAGGACAGCAGTTCATGTCCCAGGCACCGAGTTCAACATCCAGGGCCTCAGTTCAACTCCTAGGTCCTGAGTTTAAGGCCCAGTACAAGTTTTAGGCCCTGCTGTGATTTCAATTTCTGGGAGGTGAATTCAAGACCCAGGCCCTATTTTCAAGTCCCATCCTGAGTTCAAGAACCTGGCCATTGTTTGAAGGCCTAGGCCATGAGTTCTGGTCCCAGGCCTTGAATATATGTCCCAAATCATGAGTTCTTTTCCCAGGACTTCATTTCATGGACTGGTCCTCACGTTAATTGCCCAAGCTTCATATTCAAGGACTATTTGTTATTTCTCCTGCCTATACAGCATTATACATTGTATGGTACATATGCCCACAATTAATCAAATTTTACATATAATTTTCTTCACTTCCTTAATTCTCAATTTTCCTACTGAGAACTATGAAAAGTTGAAAATGTTATCTTTGGTAAGCAAACAAGGTGAATCATTTGAGCTTTAGGAAAATTCTTATGGTCATAAATGGGACCTGCGAAACAAATAAATAAATCTTCTGGTGCAAAGTTACTAAAGCCAATTGATTAAGGTTAAATTTGAATGCAGTTTATACATAAAACCTTTCCAGGTGATTCGTGTTCTGTGTTTCCATTCTGACATGAAGTTGACAATATTGTTGTAAGGATAGAGTTTTTCTCAGAATGACAGTGTCTATTTTGATAAACTGGAATGCCAATTATCAATATGTTTACTAGAAGATTGTTTCAAAACAAGACATTTTCAGAATGTATTCAAAATATGCCAAAACAGTCCTCTGCCTTCCTTAATGTGCTTCAACTTTCTATATACCTTTTAAATTCACATCATAAATTCATACTCATGTGAAGTACAAGTAAAATGTGCTCAGAGTTCTGAAAGCAACTAATTCCAAATGTAAAATTAAAAGAGCAATAAAAGAAGTTCCATAAATATTTCTCTCATATATATATATGTATAAACATACATACATATTTATATTTATATACTTATATATGTGTACATATACACAAATATACATATATATTTGGGGGGGTCTTGTCGTGAGTCTGAACTCTGGGCCTGGGCACTGTCCCTCAGCTCTTCAGCTCAAGGCTTGCGCTCTACCACTTGAGCCACAGCGCCACTATCAGCTGTTTTCTTTTTGCTTATGTTGTGCTGAGGAATTGAACCCAGGGCCTCATGCATGCAAGGCAAGCACTCTACCACTGAGCCACCTTCCCAGACCCATACATATATATTTATATAGATATTACAGTTTAGATTATAATATAAAGCAAAAACCTTGTGATAGAAAGTATTTGGAAATTTCCTGGAATATAACTTTAGGTTGTAGAATTTTCACTTAAAGCCTCGGTTGACAGGCTTATACAGAACACATGAAATTCAATTAGGTATTAATAAAAATAGCTATTATTCAAAGATCTAAAAAATAGAATTAACATTTGTAATGACATATAGCAGGTGGTCCATTATGTACATAATCACTCATCTAGTATTAGGTAGATTACCTAGCCATAGTTTTCATGAATACCAGTAATTTTATTTAAAAAATCTCCTACCAAATGTTTTTGGGTTAATATTCAGAAAAGTTTGAGAGTATAAAAACTTAAGGATATTGGTAGTATGCATGTATTACTCAGTGTCAAGTTCCTTCATTAAATACCTAGTGTATCCGAAAAAAGTACTGGAAATATAAGTAGTTGGTATGAAAATAATAAGGAAAGGAAAATGTTGGTTTTCTTTTTTTAATTTTAATTTTAATTTTTTGTGAACATACTGTACAGAGTGGTTACAATTACATGGGCAAGATAATGAGTACATTTCTTATCAAGTATTGCAGCCTCCTCCTTTGTTTACCCTTCACATCCCTTCCCAGCTTCCCCAGAAAATGTTGGTTTTCAAATCTCTTTTTTTGGATTGCTGTTTTGTGAACCTGAAGAACTGAAGAATTTAAATATTGCTATGTATAGAACAACATTTTTGAGACAATTCTAACAAAACCACGAAGGGAGAAAAGTATTACAAAGCCATGATTTGACTTTAAATGTAGAAACTGGCAACACCCTAAGCAAAAACAAAACAAACAAACAAACAAAAAACACATGGACCCTTAGGAACTGATAAAAGAAAGGATCATATGGAAGTGCTTGCTTTCTCATGAAGCAGAACATGAGAACTCTCTGAAGTAGAGAGAAACGATTCCCATCAAATGGTGTCTCAAGAGAAAGATGAGGTTTATTGTGGGTGTGTTCATCATTCTTGTGAATAGAGAACTCAAGCTCATGTAAGAATCAGGACCTCCAGACTTCCAGCCCAACATGGGCTTCTCTCAATTGCGTCAATGTGTAAGAAAACATTCAACTTTTTTTAATGCTTCAATGAAGTACAATTTATTTCAACGGTATTAAAATTAAGGACTTTGATCTGTAGATGCATTCCTCACTGTTATTGAACAGCCTGCAATCTGATCCTCAATCCAATTCCTTCTAAGGCAGTGCTGTTTCTTCTGTCTCTATTGTGTAGGCTACTGTATTGTAGGCTACTGCATACAACATAATTTTGTTAACACCATTTTCAATGAAAATAATAGAGATAAATTTAGACACTTCATTTGAAATAACTAAGCACTATGCACATATGGGATAGGCTTCAACTGGCTTTCTTCATAAAAGTAATCTGATCGTGACTAATAGCGCACATTGTATATGTTGGTAAAAGATAATAGTACAATGTGACTCATGAAGAAATAGATAAAAATCACTGAAGTTGTATTCTAGTCAGTATGATTCCAGGGTTTATGAACATTAGGAATTTGTTCTAAGAACATTGGGGAAAAGGGGGATACAGGATAAGTAACAAGGAAAATGATTCTAATAACTTTCATTCATGGCAATATTATAGTTGGAATGGTAAGAAACAATCTCAAAAACTATCCCAAAATGTATTCTCACAAATCACAGTGTTCTGAGGTAATGAATTGATTGATTATAGAGAAATTATGGTACCTCTAAAATTGAGGAGTTTATGCAATTCTTCATGACTATCGTGGCTTTAATTGGTTTCCCAGGTGATTCATGACTGGAAAACAGTTAACACAGAATCAGAAAATGAAAACATTAATAATTGTTCTGCTCAGCACAAACAGGGTTTCATTTTCCTGATCTGAACACTTATGGAAATGCATAGAAATATATAGAAAATGATTTATTTCTTGGTTTGTGTTGGCCACGGTCTGGAAAGGCAGAATTACTCAATCTCTTTCTATTCTCACATTTTTCCATTTTTATATGCCATGTGATAGGTTTCTTCTTTATTGATTCCTTGATACTTCTACAGCCTCTACACTATCCAATAAAAATAGAAAATGCTTAAAGTTACCCATAAACTCTCTTTTCCAGGATTTCAAGTAAGTATTATTTTTTAATCAATGATAAGAATCGTACTCATGTTCAAAATATCCACAGATTGCAGTCAATATTTTTTTTTGGTCCGGTTGTGGAGCCTGATCTCTGGGCCTGAGTGCTGTCCCTCAGCTCTTCAGCTCAAGGCTAGCACTCTACCACTTGAGCCACAGCGCCACTTCCGGCTTTTTTTTTCTTTTTGCTTATATGGTGCTGAGGAATCAAACCCAGGGCCCAAGGCATGCAAGGCAAGCGCTCTACCAATGAGCCAACTTCCCAGCCCTGCAGTCAATATTTTATATTTTTCAATAGGAAATATACTGCTGACTATTATGCACAACACCAGAAATAACCTGTTTTCAAAACCACCATATCTGGTGATCATATTCTGAATTCACATATCTAATCTATACCCTAACTACGAAATTCCAATTTCTTTCACAAGTAGAACTTCATAAAATATGCTTGAAGGACCAGTCCAATTAGCCAGAGGATTGTATCCACTGTATTATTTATTCATGGGAAATACTGTCTGAAATCTGAAAATTGTAACTCCAGAAAAAAATGATAGGCATAACACCGGTTAGTATGAGCAATGAAATACTTTATATGGAAAACATGTAGTAACTAGTGGTTCAACCCATGTGAAAATTGCTAAACTTTGTCTGAAATGTGGTAGCATGTTCTTCTGGCACTTCAGTACTTTCAAAATGTGCAGGTAATGGAATTCTTAGTGTTTATCCTAATTGTATATTAGAAGCCTGTAATTTTTCAGGGACTCGAGTAAGAAATAATGATGGAAACATTTTTTTTCTGAAATGCCAATGAAGACATATTTTGAAAAACCAAGATTGCATTGATCTCAAGCAAAATGTTACTGGATATTTATTTGTCCCATTGCTCTATGACAGAGATAGAAAGATAAAGAACCTTCCTTGTTTACCTTTCTTCTTCATATTTCATGTGTTTTGTTGGTTGGCATATTTTGTTATTATTCTATAAGTGAATTCCATCTGTAGTTTTTGCATTTATTACTAGGGAACTGGAAATCTCAGAGTATTGACACTGATAACTACCTCGTGAAATAAAGCAAGGCGAAGTGTATTTGAAATGAGACATTAAACTTTTAATATAGATTTGACTTCCTGACAGTTTGCAATCCATCAGTCAAAAAATGTTTGTGTCCTTTTAGCTTTTGAACACAAGTCCAGGTCTCCATTTTTAATCATCCCAAAAGGACAGGAAAATTGATATCAAAATTAATGAAAATATGTCAAAATGTATGATTTTGCAATCTTCAACCACATTGTATGAGTTTGTATTTGGACAGATAATAATTTATATCACTATTCCTGAGCAGAATCTACTGAATATTTTATGAGACAAGTTTTATCTCTTCTTGATGTGACTGCTATAGTAAGTTTCAGAATCTTATTACAGTCACTTCTGTTCATATTTATTTGGATTATCCCTTCCAAAGGATCAAAACAAACTGATCATTTATTTGCAATAAGTAGAATATGTCTATGCTAATTTTATCAGATGATCAGAAAAGCTTAAAACTGACATAGATTGATACATACATACATACAGACAGACAGATAGACAAACTAACTATAATTACTTTATTTTTATATAAAGTGATGTTATGTGAAATGAGCCACAAGATATGGACAGAAGAGGGTTTTTTTTTGTTTTTTTTTCTTGATTTTATTATACCATGTGATATTTTTGTTTCTACTTTATTTTTCCTCCTATGGTATATTCCTGTTAACACTCTATTTGATTTTGGTATGTATTTTGTATATAAATTTGTCTTATTTGGGATGGGAAGATGATGACAAAATAATGAAACAAGAACAAAGGATGACCTATTTGAATAACGATACTCAGAGGACACTATGTCAAAAATGAACTTTACTACTTTGGCATGGAGGAGGAGTAGAGGAGATGGAGAAGGGAAAGTCTAGTAAGAGAAAACAAAGGAGAGGGTAACAGTGCTCCAAAAGAAATGTACTCTTTACCGACATAACTATAACCACTCTGCACAGTATCTTTACAAGAAAATATTTTTGAAAAAAAAAAGATAAAAAGAATGAACAGCAAATATAAACAAAATGATTATTCTATCCAAATGCCCAATTACTCTGTATGTGGTAGAGGTAGCTGTATCACATGTGACAACTATTGGGTTGTGAAATTTTTGCTTTTTTTGAGTTTTCAAAGGAAAAGAGCATTTAATGAAATGTCCTTAAAATTTGATCAAGATGTGAGTTTGTTATAGACAATATACCATTTGACATTAAACTGTATTATTCCCTAAGTGCTGAATTGGATTGATTTAGGCAGAAAAGTGAAACCAATTAAACTAAAATGAAATATAATGTTCACCTCATATTTATTGATATTCAGAGTGACTTAAACCTCCAAAAATTCTTGTCAAATATATTGTAATTTGAAATAAGAGTACAAACGTCATGAAATAAGAAGTATACATTGTGGTTTGGAAATGAAAGGTTTCAAAAATAAGAGAAAAAAAAACAAAATGAAAACTAAATAACAACAACAATAAAAACACCACACTTTTATTATAGTACAATGTCCAATCAAGAGACGGGATAGTTCATCAACTTTATTATAAGTAGCAATTCATTCAACTGACGAGAAAATGAGAGGAAGTAACTTAGAGTTAAAAGTGGGATTCCTACTTGGCTAAATGAATTTCTCAGCAACTTGACTTTGTATAACATTTTTGGCGGGTCGTGTATGTGTTTGTGTGTGTGTGTGTGTAGGTGTAACTTGTCAATATTTGTAACATTCTGTCTAAGATTACTTAAAATTTATAAATTTCACCATATCAACATGTAGTATAAATTTACATATTGCTTGGTTCAATGAAGTTTTTGACAAATCACATTCTCAAAATATTCTGCATCTGTTCTTTCTCTTTGTAGTTCCTTCTTCAGTAGCAGTAACTACTGTAATCCAAAGACTTCATACTACATTAATCATTTTACTCAGTGATCACCTGTGATAGAATGATTCTGTCAAACTCTAGCAGTAGTCAGTTCTTGTCTAAAAGTTCTCTTGAAAGTTCTCATTCCAATGTCAGTGTACATTCCTGTGTATGGAGCATACATATCCTTATGAAATTTCTAGAGAACATCAGATTTTGTGATTTATTTGGTACTAAAAAAAATCAATACCTGAATTGAAGAATACTATTCACTGGTAACAACACCATATTTATATATTTTCAGTGCAAAACACCTTCATATACATTCTGTAATCTGGACATAACTGGCATGTATATTCATAGAGATTGTTATAGATACCGGAATTCTGAAAATAGAACTTGTCTTGGGCTGGGAAGTTGGCTCAGTGATAGAGTTCTTGCCTTGCATGCATCAGGCCCTGGGTTCGATTTCTCAGCATCACATAAGCAGAAAAATGTAGAAGGTGTGCTGTGGGTGAAGAAGTAGAGCACTGCCTTGAGCTGAAAATGTGAGAGACAATGTTGAGACCCAGATTTCAGGAACCACTGAAAAAACAAAAACAAAAATCTCTTGCCCATCACAGTGTGAAGGGATGTATATTCTATCATGAGGAGACTAATATTAATTGACTCAAGAATTGTATCAACTTAAAAAAAATTGTCAAGTGATATGATAAAAAATCTTGAATATAATTAAAAAAGGCCTGTCATGTATAATGTTGCCCCCATGTTTAAAGAGAATCAGTTTGTTTCCCTTAAGAAATGTGCAATGTTAGTAAAATAATCACAGTCATAGTATGTAGTTATAATAAGGAAATATATAGAATGATGTAGAAGTATTTATATTTTCATAAACATATGAATGTCACCTGTTCATGTGAATATGGTAATTCAATGACACAATATGAGTTTCTAAAGAATGACTTCTGTTAAAAAAAGTTTTAACATATATAGAGAGAGATAGATATAGATATAGATATAGTTACATATATATGCTCAAAATTCTACTGAAGGGAATATCAATATCTTTAAACCCTGTAGATATTAGTCAACTCAGTGGTTATCTTAATTGAGTGATGCGAAGAGTAGTTCAATCAGAAGACAGGTAAAAAACAATTTCTGTTCAATATTATTTCAAGGTGCCATTTGCACATAGTTATATTTGGATTAATTCTCTGACAAGAATGGGAATATCCCCACTTGCCTAATTAATGTAAGATAATTTTTGTTTTTGCAACTGAGACGGTATAAGTTGACAGAAGATTGCACCATGTCAAACCAAATATGCCAGAAACATGCATGTGAGAATTACACAAAGTAATTGACACAAAATTAAACCGGGTTGAGATACACACATTAACATAGTTAATCACAAAGAAGCAAATCAAAATGATGGGGAAAACCAAAATATTAATTCGGCCACTATATTTTCATATGTTCTCTTTACACAAAATCTAGATTTTGTTAGTCTGCCCTCCTACTCTCTTCCCCCTACTCTAAGGAAATGTGTTTGCCTTTTGAATTTCTCTCTCCAGAGTCGCTCTAAGCTGGGTAGGACTCAATATTGCAGAAGATGTTTAAATACTTTCCAGCATTGCTATGTCTCCTCTAGGTACATGTTTAGAAACTATGTTGACATGAAAAACTAGAAATATTATTTTAGGACATAATGGATATTAATAAGTACTAAATTCATCTGAAGTCCCCTTTTAGATATGATTTCTCAATATTTATTCAACACATTTGAGTTTAAATTTTAGAAATCTTTGTGGAATTAATCCTGTGCTATTAATTGGTGCATAGCATATGAAGGATAAGCAGCCAAACCCATAGAAGTATTCAGATGACTTTAAAAATTTCTAATAAAATTTTATTTTAAAATCTGTATTTTGTTTAGTGAATTTCATAGAACCTGTCTACATTGTGGACTACAGTTTGAATTATACTGGAAAATTCTTCAGGAAGCTACTGAAAAATGTATAGTCATAAAATTCAGGCACATGGGTAATATTTTTTGAAAGTATATTTTTATTCTTATCTGTGTGCTATTAATAACTGTTAGGAAATTATGCTAAAAAGATTTCTAGCAAAAATATAGGTTTAAATTTGGGGAGTTGATACAATATGGGCCAGGTATTTAGAGAGAGGTTCATGATTATGAGATAGAAATAATACTGCAATTCAGTGTAGTGTCTTGGCATGTATGTCAACCAAACTTCCAGAATCCAACCTGACAATGAACTTGTAGGAAGACAACTGATATTCAGAAAAGCTCTGAATATGAGTAATGTTTAGAATTGAAAGTAAAAGGAAAAATGCAAATGGTTAACACACGAGATTTTTTTTTTTAGGTCGTGGGGCTTGAACTCTGGACTTGGGCGCTCTCCCTGGCGCTCTTCAGCTCAAGGAGAGCACTCTACCGCTTGAGCCACAGTGCCACTTCAGGTTTTCTATTCGTTTATTGGAGATAAGAGTCTCACAGACTTTCCAGCTAGAGCTGTCTTTGAACCGTGATCCTCAGATCTCAGCCCCTTTAGTAGCTAGGATTATAGGTGTGAACCACCAGCGCCCGGGTACATGGGAGATTATTAACTGATGTAGGCGCATTAAGGTGTTTGCTACTTATCTAAGAATAAGTGGACTGGCAAAAGACAGCCTGAAGCCCTTCAATCAAGTGGACATTTCATTTGCAGTGGTCATTTCCAGTCTGCTGTATGGGACCCCAATTACTGACATAATAATGTTCCCATTTATGATTTCAGGTCCATACTCATCAAGTCATCCTATGTCAATTGAAATGCTCCCTTCTGGCCCAGAAACCAAAGGGAAGATTTCGTTTTTAAGTGTTAGATTTTTCAATATAAAATTCACTGGATTGCTTCTAGGCTTCAATACTGCTGCTAGTGTTCTTAATCGCTAACGCATCTGAACTATGATCATACTCTTTATACCCACATAGAAGTGCTTTTACATCACTCTTGTTTCGACAGTCTGTTTGATCTAGAGATTTATTCTGTTCCCTAAAAATATTCCCAGATTTATAACTGGATTGTTATATTTTAGCCCCTGAATCAAGGTGTCTCCTTAATGAAGTTTACCCAGCAAGGACTGAAGTAATTTCTTTCAAATATAAATATCTTAAGAAAGGTTTCTTAGAAAATATTTTACAACATGTAACATATTTTAAAACAATGTAAATCCTGGACCTTAAAATGTGACATGGAGCAGGACGCTGGTGGGTCATGCCTGTAATCATAGCTACTAAGGAGGCTGAGAACTGAGTATCAATGTTCAAAGCCAGTCCAGGCAGAACTTACTGTGTGACTCTTATTTCCAACAAACCACTAGAAAAGCACAAGTGGCATTGTGGCTCAAGTGAGAAAGCACTTGCTTTGAGCTCAAGAGTGCAAGGACAGCACCCTAGCCCAGAGTTCAAAGCCCACCACCAAACAAAAAAAAAAGGTAGAAAGAAAAAAGAATGTGACATGGAGTTAAATGATCTAATACATTTTGATTTAAAATTTTCTCAAAAAATTAAAGAAGTAATGTGAAGGGATAATCATGTCACTTTCTAATATAATGCTAACACACACACACACACACACACACTAGGTTTTCTCACAGCTACTGATGAATAAGAGATAAAATATTCAATATAGGTATCAAATAAAGATATGTAGTGGCAGTTAGTCCTTATAACTTTGCAGGCCTATACTGTATTATCCATATTTTTGGAACTTTTCTTGATAATAAATGAAAGAAGAAAACAATTCACAATCATATTTCAAATTGTGTGAAACTTTTGTGAAATGTTTACTGATGTGTAATAGCCATTAGCACTAATGTCATTTTTTAAAATTTCCTCTTTTTGCAAGTGGCACATTCTAATACATAACAGATAGGCTTTTATATAGGTCATTGCACCTGACCTCAGGGCCCTTTCATATCTCTAAGGTCTTTTTATTTAGTCCAACATTCTATTATTTTGAACCAATGTGATGCTTCCTGTGTTCTGCTGTTTCATTCAAAATAAGACTCTAATATACTCTCCTGCTCTGGCGGCTTTGACCCTTCATCCTCCTGAGTATGTTAGGATTGGAGGACTTAGATACAAAACTATTGTTTTTTTTTGTTTTATTTGTTTTTTGTTGTTTGTTTGTTTGTTTGTTTGTTTGCCTGTCATTGGGCATAAAGTCTGGGCAAGAATGCTGTCCCTCAGCTCTTCAGCTCAAGGTTATCTCTCTACAACTTGAGCCACTGTGCCACTTCCCGATTTCGGAGTGGTTTATTGGAGATAAAAGCCTCAGGGACTTTCCTGCCCAAGCTCGCTTTGCACCAGGATCCTGAGATCTCAGCCTCCTGATTAGCTAGAATTACAGACATGAGACCCCTGAGTTCCGCACACAAGAATATCTTAATGGTGACTGTTAACTGAAGGAAAAGTAAAATTTGGGAATTGGGACAATCAAAAGCTGTTTTTGGACCGCTCTTTTAAATGGTAGCAAACTTCTTAATATGCAAGTGATGTGACTGAACTACACAAGAGAAGAAATATGAATATCGTCTTGTTTTTAAAACTGTAACATGAATATCAGTGACATTTCCATTTATACAAGTTTCAAAGGCAATTTTCTAAACTGATAGAAACAGAAGCATTGTGATTCTGCTGCACGTAGGACAAAACCTGCAATTTTTAGCAACTGCCATCAAACCACACATGGGAAAGTGGAAATAGATAGATATCATTATTTGATAATGTAGAAACAACTACGAGCCAAATGACCTGTGGAAATAGTATTTGGAAGGTGCACAAGTGATACATTTTCGTTAGTATCACCTAAAATAAGTTGGATTAAGTAAAGCAGGATCCTCCAAAAAGAAGGAAGAAAACATCCCCATTGTTTTGTTTTTACAAACAATTGTAACCTTTTTGACTATATCCTTGAGAATTGACTTTTTCATTGTGATAGGGAAAAGACTGGTCATTTCCTTTTCATGACATCAGGACTCTCAGATCAACTTGTGCTTCAGTCAACTGAAACATAAAAAAAAATGACAAGGTGTAAATTATGGTCACTATTCTTTTCTATATTGAATTTCATGGAAACTGCTATTTTTAGGAGACATGTGACTTGTTTGAATTTTCTGTATTTTCCAAGATTCTCCAAGCAGATATTACACCTTTCCATGGATTATTTATTGCTTATGCACGCACAACACCACTTTATTCTCTTCCACTTTTGTCTAGAAATAAAATTGGAAGACATTTTACGGTTATGTTATAGCATTTATCACAGCAAAAAAAATACAAAATAAGCTTGACGAGTATAGTTTGGAATCCTAAAGTGAGTGTGGAGACAGACAATCTGAATACTGGTCTTTTCATGAAAGTCGCCAATCAACTGTGTGACATAGAACAATAGGACCCTAAGTTTTAAGTACTCCGGATGATACTTGAAAGCCTCAAATTCTCGAATGTGGCTGGAAGAGAAAGGGAAAAAAGAAAAATCATGACACTGCCTGGATGAAAATAGCCACCATATAATGTTGTTTACATATTTCATACTGCATATATGTCATTCTTCTTTCCAATAAAGACCTAATTTACTTCAAGAAGTAAACGTGTGCTCTCAATAACTTACATCATTTTATTGCTCATCATAATTTTTATCTTGGAATTAATTATATACTTGAGTGTATATCAATCAATACTCTGATATACTTAACCATACTTTTTTTCTTATTTTTTATTTCTGACCCCCAACCCCTCACCCAATCCTCCTCGCCTCACCCCCTCCCTGCACCAACATTGTAAAGCTCGTTTTCAACATGACAACTTGTACTTCTCATTGTTGCAACAGGTCCACCTGTATCCTTAAACGACTTGTATTTCCCATCTCTTCTACAAGTTATACTGATATCAAATATAGTGAAAGCAGGGGTTATACTGTGGGGGAGGGACATACAAAGCTACAAAGAGATAATCTTATAAATGCATTAGAAACAAATGCATGAAAGGAAAAAAAAACTAAAATACATATCTAAGTGTTCATTTTCCTAACATCACATTATCTGACCTTTTCCGCTTGACTCATACATATACTAGATATTGCAAATAAGGGAAACCATGGGACCTATGATTCTTTGGGTCTGGCTTACTTCACTTAATATAATTTTTTCCAAGTTTTTCCATTTCCTAACAAATGGGGCAATGCCATTCTTTCTGATGGAGGCATAGAATTCCATTCTGTATATATACCACATTTTCTTGATCCATTCGTCTACTGAGGGGCATCTTGGCTGGTTCCATATCTTAGCTATGGTAAATAATGTTGCAATAAATATAGTTGTGCTGGTAGCTTTCGTGTGGTCTTGTTTGTAAACATTTGGGTAAATGCCCAAAATTGGGGTTGCTGGGTCATAGGGAAGCACTAAGTGAAGTCTTTTGAGGAACCTCCATACTGCTTTCCAAAGTGGTTGAACAAGTTTACATTCCCACCAACAATGAAGTAAGGTTCCCTTCTGTACACATCCCCTCCAGCATCTGTTGTTAGAGTTCTTGATTTTTGCCATTCTAACTGGAGTGAGGTGGTGTCTCAATGTTGTTTGGATTTGCATTTCATTTATGCCTACGGATGTTGAGAATTTCTGCATGTGACTACTGGCCATCCTTCTTTCCTCTTCAGAGAAGATTGTCTTTCAGTCTTTAGCCCACTTATTTATTGGGCAGTTGTGTCTTTGAGGATTTGTTGTTGGGGGATTTAATTTTTTGAGTTCCAAGTATACTTTAGATATGAGACCATTGTCTGTTGTATAGCTAGTGAAGATCTTCTCCCAATCCGTGGGCTTTCTATTGATCTTGCTAGCTATGTCCATTGCTATGCAGAAACTCTGCAACTTCTTGCAATCCCATTTGTACAACCTTTCTTTGATTTGTTGTGTTTCCGGGTCTCTATTCAGAAAATTTCGGCCTGAGCCAAGGAGACCTAGGGTTTCTCCTATTCCATTCTGTAATGTTTTCAGAGTGTCTTCTTTGACTTCAAGGTCTTTGATCGATTTGGTGTTGATTCTAGTGCAGGGTGATATGTAAGGGTCAAGCTTTAGTTTTCTACATGTAGTTAACCAATTTTGCCAGCACCACTTACTGAAGAGGCTGTCTTTCTTCCATTCTATTGTTTTAGCTCTCTTATCGAAGATTAGATGGCTATAGGTCTGTAGGTTCATTTCTGGGTTTTCAATTCTATTCCATTGGTCCTGAGGTCTGTTCTTATGCCAATACCAAGCTGTTTTGATTACTATGGCTTTATAGAAGAGTTTGAAATTTGGTATTGATATTCTTCCATCAGTGTTCTTTCCATTGAGGAGCGTTTTTCTATTCGGGGTCTTTTATTGTTCCATATGAATTGTTGGATTGCCTCTTCTATTTCATTGAAGAATAAGGTTGGAATTTTGATTGGTATCACGTTGAACTTTTAGATAGCCTTGGGAAGAATTGCCATTTTCACGATGTTAATCTTGCCAATCCAGGAGCATGGGAGGTTTTGCATTTTCTAAGTTCTGTTTTGATTTCCTTTTTCAAGATTTTAAAGTTTTCATCATAGAGGTCCTTCACTTCTTTGTTTAAGTAAATTCCTAGGTATTTTATTTTTTGAGGAGATATAACAAGTAGAGTTACTTTCCTAATTTCAGCCACACTTTTCTCATTGTTGGCATTCAGAAAAGCCATTGATTTTGGGTGGTTAATTTTATACCCTCCTACTTTGAATCAGCTTGAGTAATTTTCGAGTGGAATCTATGGCATTCTTTAAATACAAAATCATGTTTTCTGGAAAGAGGGAGAGTTTTATTTCTTCTTTCCCTATTTGGATCCCCTTTATGTCTGCATCTTGTCTTATTGCCGTAGCTAGGCATTCTAATTCTAGATTGAAGAGAAGTGGAGAGAGTGGACATCCTTGTCTTGTTCCTGAGTTAAGAGGAAATGGCTTTAGTTTTTCACCATTAAGTATAATGCTGGCTGTAGGACTGTCATATACAGCCTTTATTGTATTGAGGAATGTTCCATGGATTCCTAATTTTTCCAAAACCTACATCAGAAAGGGTGTTGGATCTTGTCGAATGCTTTTTCTGCATCTATTGAGATAACCATGTGGTTCTTATTCTTGCTCCTGTTGATGTGATGAATAATATTAATTGATTTGCGTATTTTGAACCAGCTTTGCATCCCTGAAATGAATCCTGTTTGATTGTGGTGGATGACTTCTCGCATGTATTTTTGAAGTCGATTGGCCAAAATTGTGTTGAGAAGTTTTGCATCAATGTTCATCAAAGAAATGGGTCTATAGATCTCTTTCTTTGATGAGTCCCTGCCTGGTTTTGGGATGAGGGTTATGATGACTTCATAGAATGTGTTCAGTAGTGAACTTTTTGTTTCAATATCATTGAAGAGTTGGAGGAGTATTGGTGTGAGCTCTGCTTTGAAGGCCTTGTAAAATTCCGCTGTAAAACCATCTGGTCCTGGACGTTTCTTAGCTGGGAGGTCTCTTATTGCTGTTTCTATTTCAATGCTAGATATGGGCCTGTTAAGAAGGTTTACTCATCTTGGTTTAGTTTTGGCATGTCAATATTTGCTAGGAAAAGGTCCATTTCTGTCAAGTTCTCAAACTTATTATCATAAAGTTTTGAGAAGTACTTCCTTATAATGTTCTGAATCTTGGTTGTTTCTGTGGTGATGTTTCCATTCTCATCTCTGAGTTTATTTATTTGGGTGTGTTCTCTTCTTTTTCTGATAACATTTGCTAAGGGTCTGTCAATTTATTAATTTTTTTGAAGAACCAACTCTTTTTTTTGTTTATTCTTTCTATAGATTTTTTGGATTCTAATTCATTTAATTCTGATTTAATTTTAATTATTTCTTTCTGTCTACTGGATTGGGGTTTATCTTGCTGCTCTTTTTCAAGGAGGTTTAGATGTGTCATTAAATTGTTGGTTTCAGATCTCTCCAATTTGTTGATGTAGGAGCTCAGAGCTATAAACTTGCCTCTGAGTACTGCCTTTGCTGTGTCCCAGAGGAGCTGGTAATTTGTGTGTTCATTTTTGTTGAATACTATGAACATTTGAATTTCCTTTCTAATCTCTTCCATGACCCACTAGTGATTCAGCAATTTGTTGTTCAGCCTCCATGTGATACTGGACTATCTTTGGTTGCTTTTCGTGTTGAGTTCTGATTTATTTATTCCCTTGTGGTCGTAGAGAATGCAAGGTATAAGTTCAATGTTTCTGATTTTAGACAAGTTTGCTTTGTGGCCTAAAATTTGGTCTATTTTAGAAAATGTTCCATGTGCTGCTGAGAAAAACGTGTATTCTGATGCTGCTGGGTGAAATGTTCTGTAGATATCGGTTATATCTAGTTGATCTATGCAGCTGTTTACATCTGCGGTTTCTCTGTTGAGTTTTTGCCGAGTTGATCTATCTAGTGGGGAGAGTGGTGTGTTAAAATCCCCAATAATTAATGTCTTTTAATCTATATGCGATTTGAGGGAATGTAGTGTTTCTTAGATAAATTTGTGTGCTCCATTGTTTGGTGAGTAGATATTTAGAATTGTAATACCCTCCTGAAGGAGAGATCCCTTACTTAGTATGTAGCGACCTTGTTTATCTCTTCTCCCGAATTTTAATTTGAAGTCTATTTTACCTGATATTAGGATTGCAACTCCCACCTGTTTATGAGGGCCGTTTGTTTGGTAGATTTTGTTCCAGCCTTTAACATTGAAAATGTGTTTGTTTTTACAGGCAAGATGTGACTCCTGAAGGCAGCAGATAGAAGGGTCTTGTTTTTTAATCCAACTAGACAGTCTATGTCGATTAATTGGAGAGTTCAGTCCATTAACGTTAAGAGATAGGACTGAGAGGTATTTGGGAGTTCCTGCCATGTTATCCACTTTCTTGGGGGCTGCGAAAACTGGGTTCTTTCTATGGTTCTTGGATTCTCAGTTTGGGTGCAGTGTCCTGGCCTTTATTGTGGTCTTGTTGGTTTTCTATGTGTAGGACATCTTTAAGAATCTTTTGTAGGCCGGGCGCTGGTGGTTCACGCCCGGAATCCTAGCTACTCAGGAGGCTGAGATCTGAGGATCGCGGTTCAAAGCCAGCCCGGGCAGGAAAAGACCGTGAGACTCCTATCTCCAATAAACCACCAGAAAACCGGAAGTGGCGCTGTAGTTCAAGTGGTAGAGCGCTCGCCTTGAGCTGAAGAGCTGAGGGACAGCGCCCAGGCCCAGAGTTCTAGCCCCACGACCTACAAAAAAAAAAAAAATCTTTTGTAGGGCTGGTTTGCTGGAGCTGTATTTTTTCCATTTTTCTTTGCTATGGAAGGTTTTTATTTGGCCTTCAGTTATGAAGGAGAGTTTAGCTGGGTACAGTATTCTTAGTTCGTAGTTGTTTGTTTTTAGGGCAGGCTCTTCTTGCTTTGATTGTCTCTGCTGAAAAATCTGAGGTGATTCTAATTGGGTTCACTTTATAGGTAATTAATCTTTTCTCCTTGACAACTTTAAGGATCTTTTCCTTGGTCTGAGTTGATCCTGTGTGGATTACAATGTGAAGGTGAGATGTCCTATTCTGGTCTGGTCTATTTGGAGTTCTAAAAGCTTCTTGTATCTGAATAGGCCTATCTTTTTGCATGTTTGGGAAGTTCTCTACTAGGATCCTGTTTAACAAATTTCCTAGGCCATTAACTTCTGTTTCTAGGTGCTCCTCTACACCCATTAGCCTTAGATTAGGCCTTCTGATGGTGTCTTCCAAGTATTGGATAGATCTATCATATTTCTTGGACTTGTCTTGGATGGTTGTATGTTCTTTCTCTACAATATCTAGGCTGTCTTCAATCCCTGAGATTCGATCTTCTGCATGGTCTAACCTGCTGTCAAGACATTCTACTTTATTTTTTATCTCTTTTCCTTCTAATTGGTCAGCTTTGATGGCTTCAAATTCGTTGTTGAAACTTTGTTTTAGATCTTGTATGAACTTTACTTCCTTAATTTGGTGTTCAGTGTTTATTCTCAAATCACTTAGTTGATTGGTTATGGTATCCTTGGACTCCCATTCCTTCTGTTGGGTTCCATTCAGCATTCCCTTTGTGGTCTCCCTGACTTTCCTTCAGCTCTTTGTTAATGGATTCCATGAATGCCTTTAGTGATCATTGTGTATTCTCTTCCTGCTCTCTCAATTCCTGTATTACTCTTTGATTAGCTTCCTCCCTTTCATGGGATTCCTGTAGTTCTCTTTTTAACCATACTTTTTCGTGTGAAATGATGTCAAAATTTTTTATAGTTATTAAGGCAGATGATTGTCTGAGTTGCATTTTTCTGAAGCCATATTAAGATGTAATAGTAATCAAAAATAATATCACTCATTGATGTATATAAAATATGTGGCATTCTTTGTATAATTTCCTGAAACACTCGGAACACATCTAAAATATTGAGCTACATTCTTTTAACTAGAATATGTAACTCCTTCATCCAGAATAGAAAAGAATGTTACAGAATTGAAAAGTAGCCAATAAAATCTGAAAGCCTATTGTGAATGTGTTCTACTAGGTAAGAGAGGTAAGAGGACTTGTCAGTTTGAGGCCACTATTCTTTCTATATCTTTCTTTCTTCCCATGATTGAGAAATTCCAAGGAATTATATGAGTGTTAATTGCAGAGAATTTTCATCAAAAACATTGAGTGTATTTTGAATTCATAGAAGTTAAAATGTTGACAATGGAACTCTATTTCAATTTTCAGAAACCTTCTTAATGGAGAAATATGAATACCTTGTTTTGTACTATGACAGCATATATTCCAGGAATTTCTATGACCAAACAATTTTGAAATTCCTGTATCATGAATTTAGAAAAATCTGTCAATTAGTTAATGTACCAATTGGAGAATTGCAGCACTGTTCAGCGAGTCATGCAAAATAAATAAAACTGCATGATGTGGAAGGTCACAGCTCTTCTGTAGAACGTTGGCTTACTGTCTGTTTAGAAAAACTTAGTAAGGTTTACTGACCAGACATCAAAATAATTTTTTTTTATTTAACTGTATTTTATTTTATTTGAGAACATACTGTACAGAGGGGCTACAATTACATGGGCAGGATAATGCATACATTTCTTTCCAAGCATTGCAGCCTCCTCCATTGTTTACCCTTCACTTCCCTTCACCGCCTCCGCCCTCCCCCTACCCAATTTTACCCCCCTCCCCCCACCCAATTATACTCCCCTCCCCCCGCCCACACCGACATTGTAAAGCTGGTTTTGACATGACATTTTCCACTTCTCATTGTTGCAACAGGTCCACCTGAATCCTTAAACGACTTGTTTGTCCCCATCTCCTCCACACGTTATACTGACATCAAATATAGTGAAAGCGGGGTTTACACTGTGGGGGAGGGACATACAAAGCACCAAAGAAATAATCCTACAAATGCACTAAAAACACATGCATGAAAGAAACGAAAACATCAAAACACATATTCAAGGGTTCACTTTCCCAACATCACACCATCTGACCCTCTCCGCTTGACTCATACATATACTAGACACTGCAAACAAGGGAAACCATGGGACCCATGCTTCTTTGGGCCTGGCTCACTTCACTCAATACAATCCTTTCCAAACCTTTCCATTTCCTAACAAATGGGGAAATGTCATTCTTTCTGATGGAGGCATAGAATTCCATTGTGTATATATACCACATTTTCTTGATCCATTCATCTACTGAGGGGCATCTGGCTTGGTTCCATATCTTAGCTATGGTAAATAATGCTGCAATAAACATAGTTGTGCTGGTAGCTTTAGTGTGGTCTTATTTGTAAACATTTGGGTAAATGCCCAAAAGTGGGATTGCTGGATCATAGGGGAGATCTATGTGAAGTCTTTTCAGGAACCTCCATACTGCTTTCCAAAGTGGTTGAACAAGTTTACATTCCCACCAACAATGAAGTAAGGTTCCTTTCTGTCCACATCCCCTCCAGCATCTGTTGTTGTTAGAGTTCTTGATTTTTGCTGTTCTAACTGGAGTGAGGTGATATCTCAATGTTGTTTTGATTTGCATTTCTTTTATGGCTAGGGAAGTTGAACATTTCTTCATGTGTCTATTGGCCATCCTTCTTTCTTCTTCAGAGAAGCTTCTCTTTAAGTCTTTCGCCCACTTATTTATTGGGCAGTTGTTTCTTTGAGGATTTGTTGTTGGGTGGTTTAATTTTTTGAGTTCCAAGTATATTTTAGATATGAGACCCTTGTCCGTTGTATGGCTAGTAAAGATCTTCTCCCAATCGGTGGGCTTTCTATTGATCTTGCCAGCCAAGTCATTTGCCCTGCAGAAGCTCTGCAATCTTATGCAATCCCATTTCTCCAACCTTTCTTTGATTTGTTGTGCTTCCGGGTCTCTATTCAGAAAATTTCGGCCTGAGCCAAGGAGACCTAGGGTTTCTCCTATTCCATCCTGTAATGTTTTCAGAGTGTCTGCTTTGAGTTCAAGGTCTTTGATCCATTTGGAGTTGATTCTGGTGCAGGGTGATATATAAGGATCTAGCTTTAGTTTTCTACATGTAGTTAACCAATTTTGCCAGCACCATTTACTGAAGAGGCTGTCTTTCTTCCATTCTATTGTTTTAGCTTCCTTATCGAAGATTAGATGGCTATAGGTCTGTAGGTTCATTTCTGGGTTTTCAATTCTATTCCATTGGTCCTGAGGTCTGTTCTTATGCCAATACCAAGCTGTTTTGATTACTATGGCTTTATAGTAGAGTTTGAAATTTGGTATTGATATTCCTCCAGCAGTGTTCTTTCCGTTGAGGAGCGTTTTTGCTACTCGGGGTCTTTTATTGTTCCATATGAATTTTTGGATTGCCTCCTCTATTTCCTTGAAGAATGAGGGTGGAATTTTGATAGGTATCGCGTTGAATTTGTAGATAGCCTTGGGAAGTATTGCCATTTTCACGATGTTAATCTTGCCAATCCAGGAGCTTGGGAGGTTTTGCCATTTTTTAAGTTCTGTGTTGATTTCCTTTTTCAAGATTTTAAAGTTTTCATCATAGAGGTCCTTCACTTCTTTGGTTAAGTTAATTCCTAGGTATTTTATTTTTTGTGGGGCTATTACAAATGGAGTTGCTCTCCTAATTTCAGCCACACTTTTCTCATTGTTGGCATATAGAAAAGCCATTGATTTTTGGGGGTTAATTTTATAACCTGCTACTTTGCCAAAGTTTTAAATCAGCTTGAGTAATTTGGGAGTGGAGTCTATGGGATTCTTTAAATACAAGATCATGTCATCTGCAAAGAGGGAGAGTTTTATTTCTTCTTTCCCTATTTGGATCCCCTTTATGTCTGCATCTTGTCTTATTGCTGTAGCTAGGCATTCTAATACTAGATTGAAGAGAAGTGGAGAGAGTGGGCATCCTTGTCTTGTTCCTGAGTTAAGAGGAAATGGCTTTAGTTTTTCACCATTGAGTATAATGCTGGCTGTAGGTTTGTCATATACAGCCTTTATTGTATTGAGGAATGATCCATGGATTCCTAATTTTTCCAGAACCTTCATCATAAAGGGGTGTTGGATCTTGTCAAATGCTTTTTCTGCATCTATTGAGATAAACATGTGGTTCTTATTCTTGCTCCTGTTGATGTGATGAATAATATTAATTGATTTGCGTATATTGAACCAGCTTTGCATCCCTGAAATGAATCCTGTTTGATCATGGTGTATGATTTTTTGGATGAATTGTTGAAGTCGATTGGCCAAAATTTTGTTGAGAAATTTTGCATCAATGTTCATCAAAGAAATGGGTCTATAGTTCTCTTTCTTTGATGAGTCCCTGCCTGGTTTTGGGATGAGGGTTATGATGGCTTCATAAAATGTGTTCGGTAGTGAGCTTTCTCTTTCAATTTCATTGAAGAGTTGGAGGAGTATTGGTGTGAGCTCTGCTTTGAAGGCCTTGTAAAATTCCGCTGTAAAACCATCTGGTCCTGGACTTTTCTTAGCTGGGAGGTCTCTTATTGCTGTTTCTATTTCAATGCTTGATATGGGCCTGTTAAGCTGGTTTAACTAATCTTGGTTAAGTTGTGGCATGTCAATATTTGCTAGGAAAAGGTCCATTTCTGTCAAGTTCTCAAACTTATTAGCATAAAGTTTTGAGAAGTATTTCCTTATAATGTTCTGAATCTTGGTTGTTTCCGTGGTGATGTTTCCATTCTCATCTCTGAGTTTATTAATTTGGGTGTGTTCTCTCCTTTTTCTGATAAGGTTTGCTAAGGGTCTGTCAATTTTGTTAAGTTTTTCGAAGAACCAACTCTTTGTTTTGTTGATTCTTTCTATAGTTTTTTTGGATTCTAATTCATTTAATTCTGATTTAATTTTGATTATTTCTTTCCGTCTACTGGATTGGGGTTTATCTTGCTGCTCTTTTTCAAGGAGGTTTAGATGTGTCATTAAATTGTTAGTTTCCGATCTCTCCAATTTGTTGATGTAGGAGCTCAGAGCTATAAACTTGCCTCTGAGTACTGCCTTTGCTGTGTCCCAGAGGAGCTGGTAATTTGTGTGTTCATTTTTGTTGAATAGCATCACCATTTGATTTTCCTTTCTAATCTCTTCCATGACCCACTCATGATTCAGCAGTGTGTTGTTCAGCCTCCATGTGATACCGGACTTTCTTTGGTGGCTTTTGGTGTTGAGTTCTAATTTTATTCCCTTGTGGTCAGAGAGAATGCAAGGTATAACTTCAATGTTTCTGAATTTAGATTAGTTTGCTTTGTGGCCTAAAATGTGGTCTATTTTAGAAAACGTTCCCTGTGCTGCTGAGAAGAACGTGTATTCTGATGCTGCTGGGTGAAATGTTCGGTAAATGTCTGTTAAGTCTAGTTGATCTATGCAGCTGTTTAGATCTGCGGTTTCTCTGTTGAGTTTTTGCCGAGTTGATCTATCTAGTGGGGAGAGTGGTGTGTTAAAATCCCAAAAAATTAGTGTCTTTGGATCTATATGGGATTTGAGGGAAAGTAGTGTTTCTTTGATAAATTTGGGTGCTCCATTGTTTGGTGAATAGATATTTAGAATTGTAATATCCTCCTGAAGGAGAGATCCTTTAATTAGTATGTAGCGACCTTCTTTATCTCTTCTCACGAATTTTAGTTTGAAGTCTATTTTATCTGATATTAGGATTGCAACTCCCGCCTGTTTATGAGGGCCGTTTGCTTGGTAGATTTTGTTCCAGCCTTTAACCTTGAAAATGTGTTTGTTTTTACGGGCAAGATGTGACTCCTGCAGGCAGCAGATAGAAGGGTCTTGTTTTTTAATCCAACTAGACAGTCTATGTCGCTTAATTGGAGAGTTCAGTCCGTTAACGTTAAGAGATAGGACTGAGAGGTATTTGGGAGTTCCTGCCATGTTATCCACCTTCTTGGTGGCTGTGAAAACTGGGTTCTTCCTAAGGTTCTTGGATTCTCAGTTTGGGTGCAGTTTCTTGGCCTTTGTTGCGTTCTTGTTGGTTTTCTATGTGTAGGACATCTTTAAGAATCTTTTGCAGGGCTGGTTTGGTGGAGATGTATTGTTTCAATTTTTCTTTGCTATGGAAGGTTTTTATTTGGCCTTCAGTTATGAAGGAGAGTTTAGCTGGGTACAGTATTCTTGGTTGATAGTTGTTTGTTTTTAGGGCATGGCATAAGTCATTCCAGGCTCTTCTTGCTTTGATTGTCTCTGCTGAGAAATCTGAGGTGATTCTAATTGGTTTCCCTTTATAGGTGATTAACCTTTTCTCCTTGACAGCTTTAAGGATCTTTTCCTTGGTCTGGGTTGATCCTGTGTGGATTATAATGTGACGGTGGGATGTCCTATTCTGGTCTGGTCTATTTGGGGTTCTAAAAGCTTCTTGTATCTGAATAGGCCTATCTTTTTGTATGTTTGGGAAGTTCTCTGCTAGGATCCTGTTAAACAAATTTCCTAGACCATTACCTTCTGTTTCTAGGTGCTCCTCTACACCCATTATCCTTAGATTGGGCCTTCTGATGGTGTCTTCCAGGTGTTGGATAGACCTATCATATTTCTTGGACTTGTCTTGGATGGTTGTATGTTCTTTCTCTATAATATCTAGGCTGTCTTCAATCCCTGAGATTTGATCTTCTGCATGGCCTAACCTGCTGTCTAGACTCTCTACTTTGATTTTTATCTCTTTTCCTTCTAATTGGTCAGCTTTGATGGCTTCAAGTTCTTTGTGGAAGCTCTGTTTTAGGTCTTGTATGAATTTCTTTACTTCCTTAATTTGGTGTTCAGTGTTTGTTCTCAAATCACTTAGTTGATTGGTTATGGTTTCTTTGGACTCCCATTCCTTCTGTTGGGTTCCATTCAGCATTCCCTTTGTGGTCTCCCTGACTTCCTTCAGCTCTTTGTTAATGGATTCCATGAATGCCTTTAGTGATCTTTGTGTATTCTCTACCTGGTCTCTTAATTCGTGAATTACTCTTTGATTAGTTTCCTCCCTTCTGTGGGATTCCTGCAGTTCTCTTTGAGTGTTCTCTGCCTGCTCACGCCATTCCTACCTTTCTCTTTGAGTATTCTCAAGTTGTTCACGCAAATCCTGTATCAGTTTTTGAGAAGCTTCCTCACGCTTATGATATTCCTGTATAAACTTCTGGGATGCCTCCTCTCTCTCCCTATCACGCTCATACAGAGTCCTTTGTACATTGTCAATCTTCTCATTTATCATGTTTGCTATTAGTGTTTGTAGAGCTATTTGGGAACTCTCCTCTGGAGTATTCTTTATCTGTTCGAATCCCTGATTATCAAGGTTGGGAATTGAGATACCCGAATTTGCCATTTTTCTTGTGTTTTTCCGGCTTACTCGGCCCATTTGAGATAAAGATTGCACCAGTTTTGTGCTAGAACACTATCTTAGGGCAACCATCAACCAAAGTTTGCATTTGTACAGTCAATAGTCTTCAGATACAATCTAGTTCAACAGATACATCTATTCAACATCAAACGACTATATGTTAAAGGACTTAGAACCGCAGAAAAGAATTTGGAAAACCAGAACTTATTAGGATTAGGGAGAGATGTGGGTAAAAAATAGGAATAGATTGGTGTGGGGAGGCACAGGGAGAGTTAACTATGTCCTAATCACAGTGCAGGAAATGGGTTGGGTAGGATGCAAGTAGAGAGAGAGAGAAAAAGAAGAGACAGAAAGGGGAATAAAGAGAGACCAGAAAAAGAATAGAAACGTAAAAATTATTGTTATTATAGAGGTTAAAAGACCGTCTATTTAGAGAGGAATGTGAATATGTTCAGAGAAGGGGAGGGACATAGAGGAGATGTGAAAAGCTTTAAGGATGGGAACGGGAGAAGAAAAGATCAGAAGTTCAGTAGAGCTAGATAAAAAACAAAAAGATAATTAACAAAGAAAAAAAAGAGAAAGAAGACAAGAAAAGAAAGGAAAACTCTCATTCACGTATTCCTAAAATAAAAATTATAAGATGAGAAAAAAAAGTTACTTGAAAACAATTATTTTTTTAGAAGAGGCAAAAATTAAAGATTAATAAAAGTTTTAGAAGGGAAAAAAATTTATATATATATATATATATATATATATATATATATATATATATGGTAACAAAAAACAAAAAACAAGCAAAAAAAGAAAAGAAGAAGAAGAAGAAAAGAAAAAAAGAAAAAAAAGTCTTTTGATTTTTTTTTTTCGGGGGGGAGGAGTGGGAAGAATCCTGTATCTCCCTTTTGTCTGCAACCAGTCTCTTGTTGGAGTCTCTGGTCAGCTTGAGGTCCTGTGGCTTGATTGGTTTCTTAAGTCGGTTGGTTGGAAGAGGCAGAAAAATGCTCTGCTTTACCCAAGATTTTGAGATTCCCCCTCCCAGGTTAGTTTTCTGGGAGCGTGGTCTGATTTGAGAGTCACAAAAGAGGGGGATGTGGTGATGAGGCTAGGTTCTGGGTAGAATTGAGGCCTTTCAACAAACAGTAGCTTTTCCCTGGGGCTATTTTGTGATAAAGCTCACAGCGCCCAGCCTGGAGCCATTCTCAGGGTTTCTGTTTTTCAATTGATTGTGGTGGCTGCTAGAGGGAGGGGCAGCCTCTGGCTCTGGTTACCCAGTGAGGCAAGGCACTCTGATGGCTGGCGCCTGAGCTGGGTGACTTTTCCCTGGATGGAGCTGAGTCTGGCAGGTCACTTCGCCGTTAAGTTCTTGTGACCTGCTAAATGACTCATTTTATTCCAAGGCCTGAGCTGGAGGTAGCAGCTCCTCCGAGCTTTGTCGGTATCCAAGATGGAGATCACCGGTGCTGGGGGGGGGAGGAGTGGCCTTCCCTCCTCTGCTCCCTGAGGAGTGAGGATGTCGGGCTTGTACTCACGCCGAGTCTTGGATCCTGGGTCGTCTCTGGTCTGCAAACAGCAGGATGGAGATGTTCGCTCCTTGTCGGTTCTTGTTGGTGTTGAGTAGAATCCGCTCATCCGCTGCGTCTGGCTCCTTTGTCCCCGACTCTCTGTGTCTCAGGTATGACTCCGCGGCGGTGGTCGCCGCGCGACCCCGCTGCCGGAGCGGCAGCTGATGCGTTTCCTTGGCTTCCCCTCTCTTGTCTAACTCTCTGTCCTGTGATGGCACACTTGGTGTGATTCTCTGGCTTAGGACTGTTCACTAGAACTCTAAAATTGCTTTCTATGCGAGAGCTTGTTCAGATTCCAGCTTCTCCTCCGCCATCTTCCCGGAACTCCCCCAAAATAAATTTTAGAATGATCCTTGTTTCTATTTCCTCAACTTCTCTGGTTTTTACTAAATAGACCTGGAAGAGGAAATAAATACACCCCAGGAATACATGGATAGAAGTTATGATAATTAAAGTGAAATTAAAAACGACAATTGTCAAAACCATAACAAAGACTGAAAAAAAATTAACAAAACTGATAAACCCTTAGCAAATCTGAGAGATGAGAGAGTGTGAGAGAAGAGTGACAGAGAGAGAGAATGTACCCAAATGAGTGAAACCAGAGATGAGATATTTATCCTAATGACAGAGTCAAGATACAGAAGAGGATAAGAGAATATTGGGAAAAGCCAGTAAAATAAAACACTGGACAAAAAGTGTTTACAGGTTATTTCTGGAAGTCCTTCAAAGGACAACCCACTATAATCCTCTTAAAATCTTTCATGAAACAGTGAATGTTCACAATGAACTTGCTGTATGATGCCAGCATACTGCTTAACCAAAAACCTGATATGGATTCATTAATAAAAGAACTGTAGAAACATTTCTTGCTTGAATTTCAGTGCAAACTTTCTCAATAAATTTGGGAGAGCTGATATGAAGAACTGATATAACCCATGAACTCTGGCCAAAAGGTAATCATGCCAGATGGGAAAGTTGCTTCAATATATGCAAGCAAATCCATGTAATTCAGTACATCAGTTGCAAGTAGCACACGAATCACAAGATCATGCATATAGCTGTACAAAGGCATTTGTTATGGTCCCATGCCACATTATTATGACAACTATAGAGAAAATAGAAACCAATGGAATATTCCTCAATATAATAAAGACTGTCTATGACAATCTGACTGTTCCCTTACACTAAATGTTGAAAGGAAAATACATTTCCACAAAAATTAGGAATGAGAGAATGAATCCCTGCTCCCTAAAGCTCTTCAGTATACAATAGGAATCCCTAGCTGAACTAATACTTTATTAGTTGAGGAGGGGAAGGGAAAAAACAAATTATTTAAATAGGGAACCCATTGTAACAATGAGATGTACAAGACGTTATGTTGGAAAACAAACTTTACAACTTTGAGGGGGGCAGAGGGGAGGAAAGGGATGGTAAGGGGAAACAAAAGGAGAAAGCAGCAATGCTTGATAATACCTTGCTCATGTTATTGTAACCCCTCTGTATTGTATTTTCACACACACATATGTGTGTGCGTGTGTGTGTTTGTGTGTGTGTGTGTGTGTGTGTGTGTGTGTGTGTGTGTGCATTCAACTGGAGAACATTTGGATCGCAATAGTCAGAGGTAGTAAGATAAATACGAGTACAAATACCACCATTTGGGAGACAATCTATTCAACTCTAATTGTATGCAAGGGTGACAGAGTTCATAAAATTAAATTTCCTCAATAATAAATTCACGAATCCTCAAAGAGAGAACTGCCTGTTAAATAAGTGGGCTAAAGACATAAGAGAAATTTCTCTGAAGAGGAAATAAGAATGACCAGTAGACACATGAAAAAATGTTCAACCTCCATAGCCATAATATAAATTCAAATCAAAACAACATTGAAATCCCACCTCACCCCAGTTGGAATGGCTATAATCAAGAACTCTAGTAACAACAAATGCTGAAAGGGTTGTGGCAAAAGGAAACCCTACTGTATTGTTGGTGGGAGTGTAAACTTTTTCAACCACTTTTGAAAGCAGTATGGAGGATCCTAAAAAGAATCCACATAGAGCTGCCCTATAACCCAGCAAATGATCACAAACAAGATGATACTAATCCTACAAGAACAAATTTAATGCAGCATTATTTACCATAGATAAGAAATGAAACCAACACAGATCCTCCTCTGTAGATGAAAGGATCAGGAAAATGTTGTATATCTATCTATCTATCTATCTATCTATCTATCTATCTATCTATCTATCTATCTATCTATCTATCTATCTATCTATCTATCTATCTATCTATCTATCTATCTATCTATCTATCTATCTATCTGTCTGTCTGTCTGTCTGTCTGTCTGTCTGTCTGTCTGTCTGTCTGTCTGTCTGTCTGTCTATCTATCTATCTAATGTATACACACACACAATGGAATTATATTCCTCCATCAGAAAGCATTTGTTAGGAAATCGAAAGGCATTGGAAAATTATATTAAGTGAAGTAAGCCAGGCTCAAATAAACATATGTCCCATGGTTTCCCTTATTTGCTATTACTAGTATATGTCTGGGACACGCAAAACAGTTCAAAAGCTATATACATTTGACAAGATAAAATGATGTTAAGTGATTTGAACCCCAAGATAGGGACACAAATGTTTTTTTGTTTTTTTCCTACTTGGTAGTGTTTCTAACACATTGCAATGTACCATGGGATTTTTATGTTCGTCTCCCACAGTTTAACCCATGTTTTCACTGTGTTTAATGTTGGTCTCCTGCATCTTCTTTGGTTTGGAGAGGGGAAGGGAAAAAAACAAAATTTTTAAATACAGCTACAAGTTGGTACATTCTAAGAATGAGGTGTACAAGAATGTTGAAAAACAATCTTTACAATTTAGGCTGGAGGTGGGAGGGAGGAGGGTAGATGGGGGGTTATGTGTGGATGTGGGAGGGAAGTAATGGTAGGATAAAAACAAATGAAGCAAGATCAATGCTTAATAGGAAATGTGCACATTACTCTGTCATGTAACTGTAACTCCTCTGTACAGTATTTTTAAAATAAAAATCTAAAAAAAACCAAATTCATTAATATGTTGTCTAGATTATCCAAGAGATTCTTCTGGGTATGAAATAAAAATAACCAATAGATGCATGCAGTAATATTTAATATCGTTGGCCAAAACTGAAATGCAAATAACTCCACTGTACATCAAAAATATTGTTTATCATTAGCATGAATTTATTTTTATATATCTTTTTATTGTAAAAGTATTGTACGAAAAGGTTACAGTTACATGAGTAAGATAATGAGTACATTTTATCACGTATTATTGCCCCCTCCTTTGTTTTTCCCTACCATCGCTTCGTTCCCCACCTCCCCATCCATTCCCCCCACCGAATTTGTAAAGTTCATTTTCAACATAGAGCCCTGGAAATCTCCTTGTTACATTGGGTCAACCTGTATACCTATTTAAGTATTCTGTTTTTTCGCTTCCCCTTCCCAAATTAGAAAAATGTATATACAAGAGGCAGGACACTGGAATGAAATACAGTGAAAACAGGAGATATACCATTTGTCTGTGTTGGGGGGGGGGACATACCAAAGAAACAAAAAACACATATTACATTTTAAATACATTACAAAAAATAGCACGGAAAAAAAAACAGAAAAAGTGTCTATCTTGGTGTTCATTTCTTTTAACATTTATATATGTATACATATATTCACATATATGTATAAATATATGTTTATTTATTTATTTAGCTTCTGACTTTTTTGCTTGTCCTAACTTTATACTAGTTATTCCAAATAAAGGATACGATGGGACCTGTGCTTCTTTAGGCCTGGTTTACTTTACTAAATATAATTTTTTCCAAGTCTTTCCATTTTCTAACTAATGGGGTGGTCATTCTTTCTGATGAAGGCATAGAATTCATATATGTATATGTATATATGTACATATATATACATATACATATATATGTATATATATACATATATATATGTATACATATATATGTGTATATATAAGTATATATATATATATATATATATATATATATATATATATATATATATATATATATATATATATATATATATATATGCCACATTTTCTCTATCCATTCATTTGCCGAGTGGCTTCTTGGTTTGTTGCATATATAAGTTATGGTAAATAATTCTATGATATATACAGTTTTGTGATAGGCATAGTACGGTCTTGTTTGTGATCATTTAAGTAAATTACCAAAAGTGGAATTGATGGGTCATAGAGGAACTCTATTTGCAATCTTTTCAGGAAACTCCATATTACTTTCCAAAGTGGTTGAACAAGTTTACATTCCCACCAACAATGAAGTAGGGTTCCCTTTTTTCCTCATCCCCTCCAGATTATTTTTTTTAAATTATACTCATTCTAAACGGGGTGAGGTGGATCTCAATGTTGTTTCGATTTGCACTTCTTTTATGGCTAGTGAAGTTGTGCATTTCTTTATATGTATATTGGCCTTTCTAATTTCTACTTCAGTGAAGTTTCTCTTTAAGTCTTTGGCCTACTTATTGACCATGCCATTCTTTCTTTCTTTCTTTCTTTCTTTCTTTTTTTCTTTCTTTCTTTCTTTCTTTCTTTCTTTCTTCTTCTTCCTTCCTTCCTTCCTTCCTTCCTTCCTTCCTTCCTTCCTTCCTTCCTTTCTTTCTTTCTTTCTTTCTTTCTTTCTTTCTTTCTTTCTTTCTTTCTTTCTTTCTTTCTTTCTTTCTTTCTTTTTAATTTTTATTATGAAAATACCGTACAGATGGGTAACAATTACATGGGCAAGGTAATGACTACATTTCTCATCAAGCATTGTTGCCTCCTTTGTTTCAACTTTCCAGCCCTTCCCATTACCCCCCTGACCTCCCCCCAACCGTCAAACTCATAAAGTTCTTATTTCAACATAACGACTTGTACATCTCATTGCTGCAATGGGTCCACCTCTATTCCTATTTAAACGGTTTGCTTTTGCCCTTCCCCTTCACAAATTACACCAATATCAAATATAATGAAAGCGGGGTTCATACTGTGGGGGAGGCACATACAAAGCAACATAAAAATCATCTTATAAATATTTTAGAAAAAATCGCAAGAAAGAGAAAAATATTGAATACTTATCTTGGGGTTCATTTCAACTAACATCAACTTATCTGACCTTTTCTGCTTATCTCAGAGGTATACAATATTGCAAATAAGGGAAACCAGAGGACCTTTGTTTATTTGGGCCTGGCTTGCTTCCCTTCATATAATCTTTTCCAAGTCTTTCCATTTCCTAATAAATGGAACAATGTCATTCCTTCTGATGGAGACATAGAATTCCATTGCGTATTATATATACCACATTTTCTTGATCCATTCATCTTCTGAGGGGCATCTGTGTTGGTTCCCTGTGTTAGCTATGATAAATAATGCTGCAATAAACATAGGTATGCTGGTAGATTAATATGATCTTGTTTGTCATCATGTGGGTAAATGCTCAAAAGTGGGATTTCTCAGTAATGGGGGAGCTCTATGTGCAGTCTATTGAGAATCCTCCATACTACTTTCGAAACAACTGCCCAATAAATAGGTGGGCTAAAGATTTAGAGAGAAACTTCTCTGAAGAGGAAAGAAGGATGGACAATAGACACATGAAGAACTGCTCAACCTCTCTAGCCATAAAAGATATGCAAATCAAAACAACACTGAGATTCCACCTCACCCCAGTTAGAATGGCTATAATCAAGATGTATAATAACAACAGATGCTGGAGGGGATGTGGACAGAATGGAACCCTACTGCATTGTTGTTGGAAAGTAACTTTGTTCAACGACATTGGTAAGACAGTTGTTTCTTTGAGGACTTGTTGGAGTATTTAGTTTCTTGAGTTCTAAGTACATTTAGATATGAGACCCTTGTCCATTGAATGGCTAGTAAAGAGCTTCTCACTATCCGTGGGCCTTCTATTGATCTTGCTCTCTATGTCCTTTGCCATGCAGAAGCTCTGAAGTTTCAATCACCATGAAGTTCTATACATGAAATCTGATAAGAAATATGAGTTTGTTTTATGGTTGTAAGACACATTACTATAGTGACACATCTTCAAGTCTCTTTGGATTATTTTCTTTAAATTTGGTAAGATATTTGTTCAACCCAAAATTCAAGTGTACTGTTTTGAATACAATGGCTAATAATTATTCTTTCCTCACAGTTGAGTTTTGTGAATGTAACCTTAACTTCTTTATGCTCTTTGATGTAACTTGTATTTAATTTAGTATGTTTCATATTAGTGATGTCTCTTTTAAGATTTTAATCTATTATCCTACCTGTTATGATCATCTGTTTTTCTTGAATGTGGCTAGTAATATACAAATACCTACTAAGGAAAAAAGAATCGATGTTTCTAATAGTAATGGTTAGATATTAGCTATCTCAGGTAGCAAATGCATCCTTCCTACCCTACAAGTTTGCCAATATAAAGCAAAGGAACTTCCTTGCATTAACATCAAGTTTGACTACAAATTTGAAACAACTTTCAGGAATAAAAGAATGTAAATGAAAACTACACTAAGATTCGTAGTGATTCCTGTTTAAAAAAAAAGGAAATCATATCAGAGCGGCACATATGTGACCAAATGGAAATGCTGCTAGTCTGTTGTATTAATGTAGACAGGTTCAACAACCTTGGAAAGAATTCTGGAGGTTCCTAATATATTAAAAACAGAGCTCTTCTATAAATCAGCAATCCTATTTCTTTGCATGAACCCAAAGAATCACATACTAGGACACAATAAACATACCAAAATGACTATGAATATTGCTATAATTACTTAATAAAGCTAAGGTCTGAAGCAAACACTGGTAGAACAGTCCCCTTTGGGATATTGCATATACCATTTCTTGAAATGTTTAGTTATTAGAGGTCAAATGGGTTGGAGTAGATTATGGTAATGGGGAAGATGTTACAAAAGACTGCTACTTATTGCTCGAATTTGTCAGCTTTTTTCTTCTTATAAAAATCTAATTATTTTGTCTGTCGTTGGGCCTGAACTCTGGGCCTCAGCACTGTCCTTCAATATTTCAGCTCAAGGTTAGCTCTCTATGAGTTGAGCCACAACACGACTTCCTATATTTTCACCTATTGTGGTGCTACGCAATCAAGCCCAGAGCCTCATGCATGCTTGGCAAAAACTCTAAAATTAAGCCACTTTCCCAGCCTAAAAAATTTATTCTTGAGTCCAACATATAACAATTTTACCAAATGATCAATTATGCTGTTCACATATTTTAGTTTGATTTCTCAACCTAGTATCTGATTAAAGCAATTTAGTTATACTCACACACACACACACACACACACACTCACACACACACACACACTCACACACACACACACACACACACACACACACACACACACAACGCAAGAAACACACATTGCCCCACCAAAAATTCACACTGAGAGAATGAATAGTGGGACATACACAGCAACAAAGGAATGTTTTTTTGTCTTTCATGCTAATGTTTCTAACATATTTATAAGATGATTTCTTTGTTGCTTTGTATGTCTCTCTCCCATTAAAAACCCTGCTTTCACTGTATTTGATGTTAGTATAATTTGTGGAGGGGAAAGGAAACAACAAATCATTTAAATAGGGATACAAGTGGACCCATTGCAACAATGAGATGTACAACTTTTGTGGGAGGAAGGTGAATCGGGTGAGGAGAGAGGAGGGTATGAGAAGGGAAGTGAGGGGGAAACAAAGGCGGAGGCAAAAATGCTTGATAAGAAATATACTCGTTATCTTGCCCATGTAATTGAAACGGTATTTTGACAATTAAAAAAATGCCTAGAGGGGTGACATTGTCCAAAGAGTAATGCAATCATTACCTGAATTATATAACTGTAACATCCCTGTCCATCACTTTTATAATAACAATAAAAATAATGTTAAAAACATAATCAAATGCTAGTGGGGATATAAATTTTAAAAAAATGAATAGAATATGCATCATGTTACTAACACAAGTTGCTCCATGAAGGAATCGCAGCCTCAAAAATATTTCATTCATTCTTCACATCTTCCTGTGCCTTGAATGATTTACACCAAACTCATTCAACTATAGAAGACCAATTAATACGAATGAACACTGAAAAATAACAAAAGACGATACACTTTAATTACATTTGAGCTATTGTAAGATTTAGAACTAATAGATTTGTGCATATACTTGAAGCAACACAGTCCAATGAAGACTGATGCTGACTTTTGACAATTTTTCCATTGAAGGAATTTGGATTTAGGTTGTGGCTGGGTTTCACAGTAGTTCATTGTCTAATTGGACAGTGTATACACAACCATTACGAAAAAAATACTTGATTCCTCTCATCATTTTGAACATTAGATTATTTATGTACAAAGAACATGATTTGAAAATTATCATACCACCGCCACTGTGCAACTCTCTGTATGGAACATGTGAAATTACATTGAGATATCAAATATCCTAATTTGGTGTTTCATAGTGTAAGAAGTACACAGAAAAGGAATCATCCTCTTCATGGGCAAAACTTAATAAAATGAATGGAATAGTGTTTACCATAAAGCAAAGCATGCATACATTTTGATAATTTTCTTAACAATTCCTAATATAATAAAATATTCTTGCTAAGTTGAAATATATGATTTTAACCAAGTCAGAAATATCCGCTGGTGTTTGTGTCTTCAACAACTATTTAAGAATAATTATCTGTATACTTACATATAAAATCATATATATTCATAGTAAATTGGATAGACTTAGTAGAGAAAAAAAAAGATTCCTCTGATTCCATTCAGCATATCGTTATTTAAATTGCAGTTGAGTCAATGAAAATCAGGTTAAAATCATGGGTTAAATGTTCAAATGGGTGTATTTTGACAACTTCAATTAAGTACTATATACATGCTGGGCATTTATTTAAAAATAAAATAATATCAAATGTATTTCTCTAGTTTGGAAATAAATAACCTGATTATGAATGGGTAGATCTAAAGGTACATTAAATTAGAAAATGACAGGGGCAAATATATTCAAATAATTAGGTGCTCTGTTCAACTTATTGATCCATGAAAAGTTTATAATTGTCAAATGAGAAAATGAAGAGTAATTCTCAGACAGTGTCTTCCTCAACGAGTCACCAGGGGTTTCCTCCCTTTGTTTCTATGATATAGTTCCACTTAGAATCTTTTTCTCACACTACAAAATTATAAATAGTATACTTCTTTAAGGTGATCATGATCATGTGAATATTCTTCACTCAATACAATTTTGTTTATCTTTTATATAGTAAAGTATAGACATTTATTTAAAATACAGAGTAATTTTTCAAAAATATATGAACAATATTTCATTGATTCTAATAGGATATAAGGATTGATCAGAGAAAACCAGAAAAATATTTCCATGTTTACTTGGACATTCCCATTGAGTTGATGAGTAAATTTGAAAAGTGTAAAGAGTTTAAAATGTAGGAATATGTAGATATTCCCTCTTGAAAATAGAAATTGTTCAACCAAAATGAGAAGTATTTTTGTTATACTCATTGCATTTAAAATCTTCTGGTGATAGTGGTCATCACCCCACATGGATAGTTTGTCTTTAATTAGAGAATCAGGGGTCAGTACAAAAAGGTGCTGATCATTAGGAAGGAAGAAGTTTATTGAGAACAGCACACTTGTTAGACATTTTATATAGTTTGTTTATTTTCTTCTCACCCAGGTACATGAGATCCTGATGAAAACTGCATTTCAGTTGCCTGTTGTGACAGTATTTCATTGTGTTCCCAAATTTTGGCGCTACAATATACCCAAACATAATTGTTATGTAAGATACAGATATTCATTTTAGATGCTAGATGAGGCTTGAGTTCAGGCACTTTGCTGTCCTATGTTACTTTGGGAAGGATATAAACAGGTGTATTGAAGAAACTAAACTATTACCATGAAACAGCGAACTAAAAAGTAATTACAAATAGTTGTAAAGCTTCAAGAAGAAAATTTAAAAAATGCCTCTTTTAGAAATTTTTTGTTCACTTTGGTTAGAATTGCTAGACATCAAGTGATAGGATGATAGGATTTAAAGATTTACACTTGTAAGGATAAAATTATAGAGCAAAATATTCAATGCATGAACATGGAAGATAAAGGTATCATCATTATTTAAAGAGAGATTTATGCATGAAACAAATTGTTTAAATAGGATACAGGTGGAACCACTGCAAAAATGAGATTGTTGTACAAGATTTTATGTCAAAAAACGAACTTTACAACTTTGGCCCCTGGGATGGGGGGTGGTGGTCGGGGGCTAGCAAGGAGCAGAAGGGAGATGGGAAGGGATGGAATGGAAAACAAAGGAGGAGGCAACAATGCTTAATAAGAAATGTACCATTACCTTGCTCATGTAATAGTAACCCATCTGTACAGTATTTTCCCAATAAAAAAATGGAAAACTAAAGTAGCTTCTTATATTAAACTCCGTTATCCTAGGAGAAAGGACATTGCCATGTTACCAAGTGTTGATTACACGAGCAGGGAAATAATCATCAAAGATTGCAAAGGTCTAAAGGGGCTATGTTATTGTAGGACTTGTACTAGAAATGAAGCTTAAATATACTTTCATTTTTAAACTTTTGTTCCATTGAACATAGTATATGCTTATTGGTTTAATTCCATGGAACTCCATGGTGAACATTGAGAGGACACAGCCAAATTTGCAGAAATGTCAACATGATTCTCTGAAACCAATTTTCTCATATAGAGAACTTGAACATTTTATAATTTGATGACTGAAGTTTGTTTCTAGATTGTGTATTACAGCATTAAAAAATTGAAACTTACTCCACAAAATTCTGAATCACACACTGTGGACCAGTAGATCTATGAAGGTCCCTTTACCAGTATCATGTCGTTTACCCAAAGTATAGCACAGTCTAGAAATTTGAATAACAGCAGGAAGTCTGACTTATCAAGTCCTTATGAAAGAATTAATGTGTAAATGAGGGGAAAGTGAGGGAATATTTAGACTCACTTTCAAAGCTTTCAAATGTACTTCCACAGGGAGAAAACATTTTAATTATGTCGTTAGTTGCTTGGCGTTACAGAAAAATATAGGGAATAGAATAGGACACTGAACCTGTGAGAAACCAAGCCACTGACTTTCAAGATCCTTAAGACCAAGTATGTTTTTTTTAATGTATGAGACGGTAGTGAAAAATATTAGCTAGAACACACTAGGAGATTGAAAATAAATCGAACCTATCTATGTGTGTCAATGTAGAGCAGCCACGTAGAGCAGGAAACCTTAAGCTTCATTTCTAGCACAAATCCTACAATAACATAGCCCCTTTAGACCTTTGCAATCTTTGATGATTATTTCCCTGCTCGTGTAATCAACACTTGGTAACATAGCAATGTCCTTTCTCCTAGGATAACGGAGTTTAATATAAGAAGCTACTTTAGTTTTCCATTTTTTTATTGGGAAGTAGATGAGTAGGTGTCACAACAGCAGCAGTGGTCACTTGCTTGCAGTATGCCTTCAGGATGGGGCTACAGTTACTATATCATTGATAGAACCATAATATCTTTGTCATGATTACTCAGTTTATTGAATATCATCTAACCAAGTCAATATCTAAGCAAGTCAATGCTCCCCTGCAGGTACAAATGATAAAAACAAAGGTCGCACAGCATGCTCTATTTTTTCCCTTTTAGAGTTTCTGAGAACTCTGTTATTGTTAAGTAGAATTGTACATGCAGTGGCTTTCCTACACTTTCGAACTCACATATAAAAAGATCGCACTGCTTATATCTATTTGATGTATCTACCCGTCTGTCTGATTTGATTGGTGCACTAATTGCCAGTGCAGGTTTTATTTTTATGGCAGTTTTCATAAGAACAGTAAATCCGAAATTCATATATTATAAATTAGACCTAAAACTGTGTGCATATAGGGCAATAGAAGACTACTTCATAGTGACCCCTCAAATTTCTTGATCACCTACTGAAGACATGTACTCATATACAGAAGGTTTTATCACTATCATGTCATTTATCCAATACTTAAGATGCTCTTCCACTGGACTAAGAGGCAGCAAAAACTACTTCAGTTCCTTTAAAAAAATTATTGTAAAAATAGTGTACAGAGGCGTTACAATTACATGAGTAAGCTAATGAGTACATTTCCTGTCGAGCATTATCACCTCCTCCTTTGTTTTTCCACTAAATCCCTTGCCTCCCCGCTTCCTCAGCTCCCCCACACCCCTAAATTGTAAAGTTGCTTTTCAATATAATGTCTTATACATCTCATTGTTACAATGCATCAACCAGTATCCTGTTCCAGCATTTGTTATATCTCTTCCCTACACAAATTAGAAAAATGTATATAAAAGACGCAGGGCACTGTAATCAAATACAGTGAAAACAGGGGTTATAACTTGAGGGGAAGAACATACAAGAGAAACAAATAAATCACCTAGAACAATTTAGAATTATTAAAAACAATAGTAAGAAAGTAGAAACAAGTTGTGTCCCTATCTAGGGATTCCTTTCATTTATCATCTTCTTGTATGGTCATATGTACATAGCTTTTGGACATTTCTGCCTCTCCTCGATTAATACAATTTATTGTAAATAAGGGAAACCATGGGACCCATGTTTCTTTGGGCCTGGCTTACTTCACTTAATACATAATTATTTTTCTAAGTGTTTCCATTTCCTAACAAATGGGGTGATGTCATTCTTTCTGATGCAGGTATGAATTCATTTCTAATTGAGGATTAGAAGGATATATGTGGGGAGTGTGAGGAATAGTGACTGTTGTGAATTAACGAGTTTTGTCCAGTCTTGAATAAAAGAAATTGTTTACAACGTAAGTGTCTTCAGAAAGGGACTATTAGATGAGAAATATATTTCACTGTGTAGATAGTAAATATAGTGTAGAAACTGTGTCTAATCTTATTACAAAGAGGTAAATTTTAGCACCCTTTTAGAGGTATATCTTTTCTCATAATACAATGGTTAAAAATGAAAAACACTGGCTATCAATGTAATCTCACTTAAATTAATGCTGTCCAAATGAAAGATGATTTTCCTACACTATCTTCAATATTTTGTGAATATGGTTATTGATTTTACATCTACATGTCTCTGATAATATTCCTTTTCCTTCCTCATTTATACCTAGATTTCATCTTCAGGAGGAAGCAACATCAAAGTGGACTGGAACACTTCATTGCAAATTTTCTCTTCGGAGATGCTGTGAAATTTCTTCGATGTTGTTTAAATACCTGTGCATAAATTTTAAGTTACTACATGGTATATTATTAGAGAAGTGTAAGAACAGCTGAGCGCCAGTGGCTCAGGCCTGTAAGCCTAAGTACTCAGGAATGTGAGATCTGAGGACAAGGTTCAAAGCCAGCATGTGCAGTAAAGTCCATGAGAGTTTTTCTTTAAATGACCACCAGAAAACTGAAAATGGTGGTCTCTCTCAAGGGGCAGAGTTCAAGCCTTGAGCTAAAGTGTGCAGAGGCAATACTCAAGTTCACAGTACAAACTCCAAGACAGACAAAAAAAAGACATAAGGGAAGCATTTGCAATATTTCTGTGTAACATGGAAGGTCTAGAAAGCATAGTGTTTGGCAGAAGTGTTTCAAATTACTCACTGCCTTATGATGAGATGACAGTTTTGCAGGAATTGTATAGAGAGCTTTGCAGAAGTTCAGAATCTATTAATTCAAAATTTTCCTTCAAAAACATCTCAATCTCATTACAAGTTTCAATGTGAGGCAGAATGTGTGATATTAATGGCCTTTTCTTATATATACGTTGATTCTTAACAATATGCATGTACTATCAAGAGTCTTCCATGAACATCTTACTGACAGTAGATATTTAACAATGTACAAAGTAATCTTTGGGAATATTGAGATACCAACATGGAATTTGGAATTAAGTCTCTCCTGAGAATGCAAAAGTTATATCCCTGTTTGTCCTGCAATGACTGGGACATGAGTTACAAAGAATTGTCAAGACAGCTATAAAAGAATCAGCTTTTCTCTGATCTTAGTGGGAATCAAGAATCTTGACTATTTTACACAATGAATAATTGTGCCTAATTGGAGATTTTCAATCAAAAACAATGTGGGATTGAAGGGCAAACAAGCTATAAGCGAGTCTTTCAGGAACACCTTGGATTTAGCCAAGTGCTAATGACTTAGGACGCCTAGGTTGTTGGATGAAGAAAGCAACCTGAGGAAAGGACTGTTTCCTAAATTCTAAATGTAGGTTGACCCCTCACAATAGTTACATTTGTCTGGGAAAAATATGTTCCATTTCACTTATCAATAATCTAGAATATAATAAAAATATAAGAAAACTAAAATAATATGTGGTTCCTACTACAAATTCCCCATTAATTTCTGTGTTCCAAAAAAGAATGGGTAGGAAAATTTTACAGATTTTTTAAACCACCTAATTTTGCAACGTATTTCTCAAGACACAAGATTCTGAATCATCTCCATATTTTTCATGTGTCATCTAATGTGCAGAAGAAATCTGTAACTTCTTCCCATTGTCTGTGAAAGGGAAAAAAAATCGATTCTTGCAGGAGTATAAACAACCGACATTTATTAGTTTTGGAGGACATATTTTGTACAGAGAATCTGTACATCGTTTAAGAAATTTTCCGCTATATTACTAAAATGTTCTGGGAAGATTAATCTGTAATTATGGATTGTAACTCAAGATCAGTTCATGAAACGATATCGAATGAATGTTTTTTTCGACTTGTGTATAAATTGTCACAAATATTTATGTACCCTCCACCAATTTTTAGTTCATTTGACATTCCTCGTCCAGAACATTCCTATTGCTAAGTAGAATAAACTTTCGAGTATATTTTAGGAAGATCTCCCTTGCCAAATAATATTTATTACTGGTTAGATTCCTATGTAATCAAAAGAGTTGAAGTATTTGACTACAGATGAGGAAGTTTCACATAGGAGAGTCTTGCTTACATTTATGATACGTGTAAAAATGTGAGGGTTTCATCGGAGCATATTTGAGCACCAGGACGTCCTGGTTTGCAATTTCAAATGACTCTTTGGATTCCTACACAAATATTTGAACAAAAACGATTACAACATTAATTTGTCAATGTTGCTTTGAAACCTGGTGACCTAGGGAAACCTGTGCGCTTTTAGGAACGTCAAAAAATCAGAACTATTTTCACGTGTATGTTTATGTAATACAAACCCATCGACTTTAGTATCTACATGTAAACTTATGAGAATTGAGAAGAGTGTATGCATCATTACTCTTCTTCCTAATGGAATCTTGTCATGGTATTGTACAGAGGGGGTTTGAATTACATATGTAAGCAATAAATGAGTATTTGTCTCATCATGTTTTTACCCATCATTCACTTTTACTGTTTTTTGGCTTAAAATCTCTATCCTCTCCCAGCAGGTGTAATGTTTATTCCCAACATGTAGTTTTGTTGGAATTGTTCTTGTATTGTTCACCCATTATCCTATTTCTCAGATTTGGTAGTTGCCCATCCCATGCCTAATTCTCATTAACTTACATGGAATACAGTGTATACCAAAATCAAATACAGTGACAACATTGTAGAAAGCATAGGAAAATAAAGGAAAAAGGCAAGTACAGAGAAATACCTTCACATAGAACATTTTTAAAAATCAAGAAAGAGAAACCAACTGATTTTGTATTTCAGTTTATTTTGTTTAGCTAATATTGTATGGTCATATGTATATTACTATTAAGCTATTGTAATCCTCTGCTAGGATTAAAATGGACATATACCATTTCTTAGAAATAAGAGATACCATGGAGCCTCTTTGTTTGGTTCTAGCCCCTTTACTTTATGTTATATATTTAAGTTTCTCCATTTCCTTACAAATGGCACTATGCCATTATTTCTAATAGAAAATAGAATTCCATTGTGTTTAGGAGCTGGGAAGGTGGCTCAGTGGTAGAGAGCTTGCCTTGCATGCCAGAGGCCCTGGGTTCGATTCCTCAGCACCACATAAGCAAAAAAAAAAAAAAAAAAGAAAGAAAGAAAAAAAAGAATTCCATTGTGTTTATACCCCACATTTTCTGATCCAATAATCTACTCTCAGTCACTTTGCCATTCTAATGGAATGTGGTGGAATTTCAGTGTTGACTTTATTTGGCTTGGTTTTATTGTCAGACACATTGAGCATTTCTTCATATGTCCTTTGGCCATTGTCAATTAGCCATCAGTGAAGTCTCTCTTTAAATATTTAACTTCTTTTCATAGAGTGGGGTTATTGTTCAGGGTTTTTTTGGGGGGATATTTGACTTGTTGAATTTTGATTATATTTCAGCTCTAAGACCCTTTTTATCTTTCTTGGCTAGTGAAGATCTTCTCCCAGTCTTTTGGCTTTTTATTTACCTACTTAGTTATGTCCTTTGTTATAAAGAATCTGTTCAGGTTCAAGAAATATAGTTGGTCTAACGTTTCTTTGACTTGATGCATTAGTGCATTTGCAATGAGAAAGTTTCAATCTGTTCTACGAGACCTAGTATCTCTCTATTTCTTCCATTCTGAGTGACTTGTTTAACCTCGAGGTCTGACTCATTAGGAACGTGTTCTGATACAGGGTGATGTATAATCTAACTTTCAGCTTTTATACGAATTTATTGAGTATTACAACACTATTTATTGAATATTGTTTTTGTCTTACTGCATTTAACCTGCTTATATTTAACTTACCTTATGAAGAGTCACAATTTTTTTCCTTTGTACTGGCATTTAAAATTGTTATGTATCCAGGTCATCCAAAGAGGATTGCAAGAGCTAAATTGCTATGTATATCTGAACAAGAAGATTAGGGTAAGAAAAATTAGGGTAAAAAACCCCCCATGAAACATGAGGTTTATCATGGTTGGTAATTAAAAAAAAAATACTATGTAGGGGCTGGGAAGGTGGCTCAGTGGTAGAGCACTTGCCTTGCATGCATGAGGCCCTGGGTTCAATTCCCCAGCACCACATAAGCAAAAAGAAAAAAGCCAGAAGTGGCGCTGTGGCTCAAGTGGTAGAGCGCTAGCCTTGAGCTGAAGAGCTGAGGGACAGTGCCCAGGCCCAGAGTTCAGGCCCCTCGACTGGATCCAAAAAAACAAACAAACAAACAAAAAATACTATGTAAAACTGATTCTTTTTACTTGCCTTTTTCCTTTATTTTTCATAGGGTTTCCCCCTTCTTGTCTTTATATTTGAATTTGGTAGCCTATGGACTATATAAACTTTAATGTGATTAGGGCAAAGAAGAGGAATCAAAAATTTTTGAGATAGAGGACAACGGGTGAACCAATGCCACAAAATTCCTCACAAGACAATATGTTGGAAATGGCATTTCCAACAAGGGCGGTGGAGTTTTGAAGTAGAATAAAGTGTAAGAAAAATGAGGGCTAAGGTAACACGTGACAAGAAAACGAGTCACTGCCGTACATACGTAATTATAATCACTCTGTACACTCAGGTTTTCCTGAGTCTACAGATTCTAAACTATCCTTCCCAAATTAATGTTGAATTCATTCTTGCTCACAATTTCTGAATAAAAACCAAGAAACACATGCAATTATACAATAGGTGCACAAATAAGCCCATACAAAGAAACCCTCCCATTTCAACATGAATAATAAATATGAGCCACATTCTCACATCTTTAACTTCCTCATCTGTACCCAAAAGATTCACCTCTATGTCTTGCATAGGAGTCTTAACAACAATTTTTACAAAGTGGATCTTCCTAAAATATCCTTCAAAAATTATTCCATTTTGCATGAGGAATGTTTTGGACCACAGTGCCAAGTCTACTATAAGTATGTGGAGGCATATATATGTGGGGAAAATTACCCACAAATTGAATATGAACATAGTCATGAAATATGGTTCCATAAAAGTGTTTTTATTACACTCTACAGATACAGTCCACTCTTTCTTGGAACATTTTAGAATGCCAAAGTTGCATATCCTCATGCCGTAAAAAACAAAACAAAAACACATTTTTAGCACAAAATCATGCTATCTTCACAAACTGCACTTTGCCCCCTCAAAAGAATAAGTTTTGAATGGTATTTTGTGTACACATACATTATCTGTTCTTTTCTGCCACATATTTGGAAAGAACTCCCAGAATCCTTGTTTAGATGAGATTATACTTGGAAATCAATGAGATGGATGAGAAGCTTTATAGTAAGAATTATACTTCAGAATGTTGATTGAAAAATCCCTTTGAAATTTTAATGGCCATTTTATATGGGAATACATATTTGGTATAAGATTTTTATAAGAGGACTAATACCATTACAGTTTTTATGTATTCATTATACCAATATATCCAATTATATCAATATATGAAATGGAAGATGATATTCACAGGCAAACGTAAGAACAATGAATAATGAATTATGATTTGTTCTCTATTGGGAAACAAATGTAGATTTTGATGTAATTATTGGAGTTTCTATATTCCAACATTACCATGGCTATGTGGATAGTGACATGGTGAATTCCAATAAGGACATAAACACCCGGCTTTGCTTCTGTATTCAAGATAAAGGTGAATAGAGATTGAATTGGTAGTAGAAGTTAAAATGAATTCATTTGGTTGAGTGAGCATCACAATATATTAATAAATGTAAAATGTAAATGAAACAATGAGAAATGGTTTGAACTCATGGTTTGTTCATAGAATGTTTCCTGCAAAGAAATAGAAAAATATTATTTTACTTTCTGTGGAGAACACTAGAATATATATATTTGTACTTTGCATATAAACAAGAACTTCACTTGCAGTTCGAGAGATATTCAAAAACTAATGAGAGCACATCATCAGCTATTTTCAAAAATTTTCTTGCTTACTTCCACGTCCCTTTCCATTGAAATTTGATCGTTCTATACAAACCTCACAAATTACACTTGGACACTCTCTGCCTCAACACATTGAAACTTCATTGCACATTTGAAATATGACGCTAGCCAATCTGATACTTCAGCGATTATTTTCCAGTTCTTCAAAATTTACTCTGTCACCCATTCAGGCTCAGCCATATCTTGGCACAGTTTCTGAACGAGATTTCTTGTAATATAACCATGGATGTATCATGCATCCAGAAAAATAGGAAGAAAATCCATAGTGGTTTTACTATATAATGTTATTGCAATGAACTTACCACTCAATTTCAATATTTGTGAATGGATGCATAAAAACAAACCACAAAGAGGGATTGTTTTATGAGATCTATCCTACCAAAAGATACATGCTTTATGGTAGGTTAGTAAAATATGAAGGGATACAATACAGGTACAATTACAAGACATATTCTATGCCTCAAACAAATAAACGGCTTTTCCATTTTTTGTGTGGACAAAACAAATGCTATTGTGAAGTCACAATGACATTTTGGAGTGGTATCAGGTAAATATATCCAGCAGTTCAGAAAAATAATTAGCCTTTAAGACAAATATGCATGTCACCTTTCAGTATGAAGACTGAAACATTGGACTTTAAAATGAACATAGAAAATTTCCATTAACTAAGGGTAACCTTCCTACATTAACACTGCTTTTCAAATATGTATGGTTATGAGAATTATATATATGCCAGGGACATACCAACGTTTGGAAAATATCACTTGGATCGAGCTTAGGGATCAATCGAAGACATATGAAAAAATCCATGATAACCTGTTATTAATTTTTGTCATGACTGAGCAAAATCAAGAATTGAAGGCAGGAAAAATACCCTCACTTTTCAATTACACAAAACATAGTAATGTGCCCAGCATCGACTTATAGGTGTTGAAACAGAGTAGGAAAAAATGTACACCATTTTAGTTTGCACACACACAGACACAAAATTTGCATCTACAAATGGACAGGTAAAAGAAATATCTGATTACAGACATAAATCAGCTCACACACACATACAAATATATATAAATATACATATATATTTGCATATATATATATGTGTGTGTGTGTGTGTGTGTGTGTGTGTGTGTGTGTGTGTGTGTGTGTGTGTGTGTGTGTGAGCCTATAATGGCAAAGCTAGGGTTGTATAAATCTTGAAGAGACAAATCAACAAGTAGCCTGGTCTCCTACACTGTCACAGATTCACATGAATTTTCAGGTTCTTTACTCTTATCTACTGTTTAGATCCAGAGAAATTATAATTCCATAAGTAAGACATTTTTGCATAAGGGAAGAGAATTAGTAATCCCATTGGGTCAAATTATGTGTTCTAATAACCAATGAAGTAAGGAAATATCACTGCCCCATTAAACATTACTCTAAAATTCATAGAGAAAATACATGATATTATGAGTAGGGAGTGAATAAAATCTAACTGGCTCTTATGTGGAAGGAAAAACTTCAGAGATTTTGGAAATACCAGGGAGTATGGGACATTGTTGATGCATATTACATTACATTCCTGTCTTTGGCTATTGTTCTTGTTGGTCATTGGGATTGAACTTTGGGCTTGGGCATGGTCCCTGAGCTCTTCAGAGCTCAAATGTTCTACCACTTGAGCTAGAGAGACACTCCCAGTTTTTAGATGGTTAATTGTTGATGAGAGTTTGACAAATATTCCTGAGATCTGATCCTCAGATTTCAGCCTCTTATAGGTCCCTAAGCAACCTGTAACAGGTTTCTTTTCTCTGTTATCCAGAGTGCGCTGAAGATTTTTGAGCGTCTTTGTTCCCAATATTCATGCACACGGCAGGTCTATGAGTAACCATGGTTTTCCTTAAGGAGAATGCTCTCTATACTATCGAATTCGAAGGAATTAATTCCATAAATGAATCTGAAAAAAAAAATCTTTCACTTCATTAATCTATAATTACATCCTTATGTGTCAGACACGTGAGATGCAAGAATTAACATTATCACCTGGCCTGGCTCAAGTGTGGTTTTCTACCTCAGAATTGTTTCCCAAGACATATTCATTTTCCTCTGCATGACAGAGGATGAGAAACACCCTAACACAAAGAATCAATATATTCTGTTGATCAAACACTAAATTAATAGGTTCAGTTTGTAAACAGGATGAGTTTTAGTCCTCGCTATAATCTTCATGAATTAGCAAATTATCATCAGATAAAAGGGTGAATTTATCTATTACTATTACTCATCCTCAGCAAAATCTTTACCATATAAACTGCCAATTCATCCTTCACATAATATTATAATATGTTTGACATACAACAGACAATTGAAGACAAATACTTAGTATGCTTACTACCTTTCCACAGGAAGAATATATGAGGCCTGACTGTGGTGACAGGCTCACATAAATTCTCCTTGGTCTTACGTTGAATGCGTTTTTTTTTTTAAATTTTTCTAGACTGATCAGATGAGAAAATTCTTAACATTATCAATACATCTAGAATCTTTTGTCTCAGTTATAAAAAGAAAGAGGTCTCATATCGGCAAGCAAGACTAATTACATGATTCAAAATTAAATAAAGGCTCATGAAGAATTCCAAGAAAAGCCAATTACTCTTCACTTTTTAATGTGTTTGCCATCTTACCATGTCAGAGAGCCTTGATGTTTTCAAATTCCAGAAAATCAAAAATATAATCTATTTTGTGACTCTAGAAGGACAAGTTCATTCTAGCAATTAAAATTCTTTCAACAATGTCATAACTACTCACAAAGAGATAGCATAACTTTTGTAGTTGCACAGCTAATTTTGAATTTCCAATCTATACCACACCAATGTATATTTATACTTCATACAGGAATGTGAAAGATGAAATCCATGTATGAGTTGCTGCTAAAATATACTTCTAAATACATTTTATTAATACGTATCTTTGCAAAGTGCAAATTGTAAATCATCTCAAGAATCTCCTCAAATATTTTATACTAATTTGTGGAGAAAATTTAAATCAGATAGACATTCGTATAATATTCTTTAATGAATTTCAGAAGGAAGACATGGTAACCCACCCGTAAGTCTGTACATTTATCAATTACCAGTGGAAGATACTTCCATTTACACTATCATAATTGATGTGATGAGTGAATCCTGAATTCATGAAAATGGTTATAAAAAGGTTGGCCCAACATAATACTGTAATGTATGGCTTCCCGGATTTAAATTGATTATAACAGAATGAGAAGAACATTCAGATAAGCTAATTCTGATTTAAAGTAATTTGGGTGATTACAATCTTATTGGTCCTAGTGAAACTATACTTGACTTTTGCCACCAATTACAGAGAGCAATCCAAACTTCATTTGTAGTGAGCACAATATATGGGTATATGGAACAGAGTTTGTTATTCATTTATTCATTTATCCTATTTCTTTACTTTGAATTTTATCAGAAAATAGGACATCACAAGAAAATTATTTTCTTTACCTGTTGTTGCCAGATGATTTGCTTGTGCCCCAAACAAAACTTGGGCTAGGATCTTCCAAGGATTCTGCCAAAGGGAGAATTACATACTTGATCGAGGTGCTAGCTTAGATTGGCTCTAACATTATACATCGATAAAGAAAAACAGCAAGGTTGATGGCCTTAAGAGCCTTCCAAGAAACTTTTAGCTGGATAATAAAGGTTGAAAAGAATGAGTCCTTAGCCATGTGCAAAAACATATTTAAATGTTTGACATGGTTTTTAATCAGTTAAGAATGCATATTATCATATATGTTATTGATATTAGCATACAAGACAATCCAAGTTGAACAAAGATTTTTAATTTCACTCCTAAAGGAAGAAAGCATACAACAGCACAAAGTAAGTTGAGATTCAATAATGGAAATTACAGAAAGTTCAACAAGCTTTTTACCTTTATCCCAGTCTTCCTCAGAGGAAACATATTGCCATGTACTTTCAGAACTCTTGTATTGTTTCTCGTTCCATATGATGTTATCTACAAACAAAGAGATAACTAACATCACAGAAGTATACAGGTACAAAGGGCCTACATTGAGTTGGATTGTGTTTTATTATCAGGCTTACCTACATCATCTTCAAGAGAAGTTTTGTCCATACAAGTTGCAATATGTTCAGTGAGTTGATCTCGTGGTACCAGGTGGCGAGCATTAAAGGGACAAGTAGCCAATTTGGCAGCAATATCAGGATGATTCTGTATGACAAAAGTTTAAATATGAAGAAACATATTCAAATTTTCTCTTTTTAGATTACTTTGTGCAGGATATCAACCACGGGCTTGACAACACAGTATAGGTACTGTGCTAGTACTTCCTTTTTTAATACACATTTTTTATTGTAAAGTTATTTTACACAGGGATTACAGTTATATGAATAAGGTAATGAGTTCATTTCCTATAGGCAGTGTTACTCCCTCCTGTGTTTTTCCCCTAAGACCTCTTACCTCCCCATCTACCCAACTCCTTCCTTCTACTGCTACTTGCCACGCACCAAATTTGTAAAGTTCATTTTCAACATAGTGTCTCATATATTTCATTGTTAAAATAGATCAACCTGTATGCCAAAGCAGTATGGAGTTCCTCAAAAGACTCCACATAAAGCTCCTGTATTACCCAACAATCCCACTTTTGTGCATTTACCCAAATGATCACTTACAAGACCAGACCAAAACTACCACCATTATTTTCCATAGCTAAGGTTTGGAACAACCCCAGAAGCTCCTCAGTAGATGAATGCATTATGTAATTGTAGCCCCTCTGTACAGTATGTTCTCAAATAAAATAAAATTAAATTAAAAAAAAAGAAAATGAAAAAAAAAAAGAAAATGTGGTGAATATATACAAAATGGAATTGTATACCTCCATCAGAAAGAATGATATTGCTCAATATTTTGGAAATGGAAAGACTCAGAAAATATTATATTGATTGAAGTAAGCCAGGCCCAAAGAAACATAGGTCCATTGTTTCCCTTATTTCGAATAACTAGTGTATATTTAGGACAAGCAGAAATGTTCAAAAGCGATGTACATAGGATCATAAAAAATGAACTTTACAATTAAAAAGGAGGGTTAAGGCAAGGGTGGTGTGTAGTTGCGGAGGTGGAAAGCAGGGGATGGTATTGGTAAAATAAAGTCGGAGGCAAAACTGCTCGATGACACCATCAGAAAAATGAAATGCCCTTGTTAGGAAATGGAAAGACAAAAAAATTATATTAAGTGAGTAAGACAGGCCCCAAGAAGGATAAGTCCCATAGTTTCTTTTTCTAATAAATAGTATATGTCTGAGACAAGCAGAAAAGTTCAGAGAAGATGATAAGAGAAATGAACCCCAAGATAACTACAGAAGTGTTTTTTTCTGTCCTGCTATTGTTGTAATATATTTGTAAGGTACTGCATGATTTTTTTTTCTTTTTATGTACCTACCCTCCACCCCCCGTTATAACCTCTGTATGTCAGAAGACCTGAGGAAGATGGTGGAAGAGAAGCTGGAGGATAAACAAGTTCTCACACAGAAAGCAGTTTTAGTGTTCCAGTGACCAGTCCTAGGCTACAGAATCACACCTATTGTGCCATCACAGTACAGAGAGTTTGGCCAGAGAGGGAAAGTCCAGCCAGGAGACAGATCTGAGCACTTGCTGGTAGCTGCAGCTGCAGTGGCTGCGGTGGAGATGGTGGCCGTGGCCATCATACCAATAGACAAGTTCTGGAATATGGGCACCAGATGCTTTGGGCCAGTGGATTCTACTCACCACCAGTAAGAACCGAAAAGGAGCAGAAATCTTCATCCTGAAGATCACAGACCAAGGACTGCACAGGAACCAAGAGTCTCGCAAGAAGACAACCATGACATCATATTCACTTCTCTCAGAGAACCTGTGAGGAGGCTGTCACTCCCCCCCACACCAGAGATCTCCATCTTTGATACTGACAAAGGCCTTGCCAAGCAGCTAGCTCCAACTCAGATCTTATAAGAATACAAAAACTGCCATTTAGCAAGTCCCAGGAACCGATCTGTCCTGCCCAGCTCATTTCCCCTCAAATGAAAATCAGCCTGCCCAGGCAGAGGGTGCTTCACTCCCAGAAGACTGTCTTTCTTCACTGGGTAAACAGAAACAGATTCTGCAGTCCCAACAACAGCCTAGCAAACAACTGAAACTCAGTAAACATCAACCATGAAAATGGCTCCAGGTTTGGCTCTGTGAGTTTTTCAGGAGCTAGCCCCTCAGGGAAAAGCTACTGATTGCTGAAAAGTCTCAACCCTACCTAGAACCTGGCCATATCATATCAACTCCACGTTAGAGGAAACAGCCATCTCCCTTTTGTGTGGTACTCAAAGCAGATCTCCCTCTCTCTGAACAAGCTTGGGGAAAGAATAAAAAAAATCCTGGACAATGCAGAGCATTTTTTTGCCTGCTCTAACAAACTAACTTAAGAAACCAATCAAACAGCAGGAAAAACAAACACCAGAAGCAGACCAGTGACTCCACTAGGAGCCTGGTTACGGACACAGGGAGATACAAGATCTTCCTCCCACTCAAAAAAAATCAAAGAACTGTTTTTTCTACCATGTTTTATTTTTATTTTTTAAAAAATGTTTTCTATTATTTTTTCTCTCATAATTTGTATTTTAGCTGTATATGTGTGATTGTGGGCTTTTTTTTTTTTGTAATCTCTTTTTATATTTTGGACCTTTTTTTCCCCTTTTTATTTCGTCTTTTCTCTTTCTTTTTTACATAACATAATTGCTTATTCCCAGACATATACATGTTCTGTTTATCATGATTTATATATCTGTCATCGATTATTAGACCTTATCCCCCATCGTGTACATACTTAATCGAGAAATCTATTACTCAATTCACAACCTCTTAAGCTTAACTTTTTAATAGTAGTGTTTAACTCTTTACACCTATATAACTTTCACATACTCCAATTTTAAGAATTTTTATTTTTTAGTTACTCATGTTCCTTTTCATTTCTCCCGTCCTCTCATCCTATTCTTTTTTTCTATCAATATCATTACTTTATACTTACATAATTTGAACTGTATCATTTCTTAAATATAAATTTTTGTTTTTCCATTTTTCTTTTTTTTTTTAAAATCTCGCTGCTCTCACTCTGTCCAATCCATTTCCCCACTGAGATTAGGATTCCTTTAACCTCACTCTCCTTTTACCTTTCCACTTCCCTCTAATTGTATTTTTCCCCACAATTATCCCTAAACCTAATAATTTCTGGTTTGCTGAATCTCTCTTTGGTCTTCTTAGTTCTTTAGTCCATAGTTGTTTGATGTTGAATAGATTGTATCTCTTGAACTAGATTGTATCTGCAGCCATTTTGACTGTGCAACTACAGGACTTTGGTAGATACTGTGCAACTACAGGACTTTGGAAGATGCTTGCCTTAAAATAGTGCTCTGCAAGAAAATTGTTACTTTCATACAAAATGGGCAGAAAAATCGCTAAACCCCCCAAAAAATGGCAATTCCGGGTATCTCAAATCCCACTCATGATAATCAGCTGACAAAACAGTTAATGAATAATACAGAGGAGAGATCCCCAAAAGCTCTACAATCACTGCCATAAATGTGGTGAATGAAAAGACTGAAAACCTGCAAAGGACTCGGTAAGATAAGGAGCAAGAGGAAGCAAACCAGGAATTACTACAGGAATCTCCAGAGTGTTAGAAAGCCACTCAAAGTTTAACACAGGAATTGCATGAGCAGGCTGGGAACAGTCAAATAATAATACAGGAATTATATGAGCAGGCTGAGAACAGTCAAAGAGAAAGGAATGGCATGGACAATTGAGAACATCAAAGAGAAAGACAGGAATTGTGTGAGCAGGCTGAGGACACCCAAAGAGAAACACAGTA